>NW_027497661.1:0-94215 GCF_021521415.1 Bidens hawaiensis | reverse complement strand
AGCAAATGATCTTTGGTTTTGAGTCACACAAAACTCTTACTTACTAATGGCTTATAACTTTAAGCAGGAATGCATTCTACAAGGTTCACCTCCATTATATATAGTATATGATTTTATACTTTTTATCACTAATTAATGTTACATACTTTAATTAAAAAGTAAGAAATAATATCGTATTTAGGAGCTTAATGTTTTGGATCTATTAAAGTCTTCCTAGCCCGTCTTTCATCTACATCTCTATAATTACACTATAAAACACTGCATTTCTCTCTCTTGTTTAATTAAATAATATTTTTTATACATTTATCATTACAGTTTTCTCTCTTCTCTACTCAGAACCAGTTTAACAAATATCAAAAAATAAATATGACAAACAAAATCTTTCTCAAATTTAAAAAAAAAAAATCACTACATTTTCTCTCTCTACTCAAAACTCCATCCTATAATTTAGAAACTCTCCTACCATAAATTTAGATGATGAGTTGAAAATGCTTTTAGTAAAAAACAAAAACAATATACTCCATTGATAGAAGTATTGTTTTAACTAATAATCATTAAAGTATATTACTATTTACTAATATGATAATTTAAAAAAATATTACCATCATTAATAAAAACATAAACAAAATGGCTATTTTGTGTGACTATAGTTGGCAGTTAGTTACTGTCAATGAGTCTCGGTCCAAAGTCTAAGTGATTGATGTGATACATCAAAAGACTTCATTTTAAAAATGGAAAGATATTTGGTTTAAATTCCATCCGTGACAAAAAAAGATGAGTTTCAGAATAGACTATGGGTTTTTTTCCACCTATATATGATGGATTTCTTCCTTAACGATAGTCTCTAGGTCCGGGCTGATGCGGCGAAATGATGTACGAGCTTCCTTTCGGGAACGTGCCAACACCAGTCTAGCACTCTACGGTTCCATACTTGATGAATGGAGATGATCGGGTGACAAATAACCTATTAGTGATCCAAATAGTTAAAGAAAAAAAAAGTTGGTAGTAACAGAAATACGGCAAATCCATTTTTTAAGGACTTTAATTCGAAGTTATGCGGTTGTTTTATGGGGAAAGTATGTTTGTAAGAGTGTTATTATTTTCCGTACTATTTTTGGTTACATAAAAATATTTTTTTTCATTTAATATACTCTCTAACTTCAGTTACAAACCATTACCAGTTTGTTTAATATAAAATGATTAAAATAGTTTCCCTCAAATGAATTTTCTGAAATGTATATAATTAATATAATGATAATGATACATGTAAACGGTATGTACTTTTACTACCATATAATGTGAAAACTTGTTATGTTATTGTTTATAACAAGGTTTGTTGATTAGTAATATTGGCTAGGGTACTGCTAAAAGTGAAAACCTTTTGAAAATTCTTGTGTGTATGGCAAGGGCAGTGTTACGAAAGTCTCTGTTTCATTGTCTAAACCTTCTACGCCTATACGTAGAAGAATTAAAAAAAGGTACATCATAGTCGGCTATCAAGCTTCCCATGGCTAGATTATGTTGACTCATCAATAAATGACGACTTAGAATTTGAAAATAATTGACAGTATAGAGATCCTTGTGTAAAAATTCAAGGTCCATTTTCCCTCATATTGTTAGGCAAATGAATAGAATATTACTCTATGGACTTAAACACATGGAGAACTTCTGGTAGAGAGAAGGGCGACATTACTTTGCGTTTTGCTTTACTAGGATGAGATACAGCTAAAAATGGCATAAGTGGGACGGGTATTCATAGATATTGGATGTCAGTTAGATCACTAATTAGTATTTGTGGTATAGTGCAGTGGGTGGTCGGGTCGGTTTATGCGAGATCGTTTCGTTTCGTTCTTTCCGGTCCTTCTTTTTTATTTTGACCCATGTCATTTTTCATGTTTTTTTTTATCTTTTAATTGTGTTCATGATTTTGTGAGTTTCTTGTAATGAGTCATGTTTTCTCCTCTCTAGTTCCTTACTAGTTGAGGTTTTTTTATATAATTCTTATAGTTCTCTCTCGATCGATCTCAAATTAGAAATAACAAAGAAAATAATAAAAGAAAAAAAATACAATTTAATTAGAAAATTATTCGTCTAATATAAACACATTAAGAGTGATTTTTGAGCCCACAGACTAATATATCTCTGCCTTTACTTTATGTTTTTTTCTGTTAAAAAGGAAAACCAAAAAATCAATGAGACAATTCATGAGAATCACGATGGCAAGCTTCAACATTTGCGTGTGTTTTCTATTTTCTTTTCCCAATTATGGTTTGTATTGTTTTTAGAGTAAACTAACTTTTAACCCTAGTTTAAAAATATAATGGCTTGACCCCCGATCTCCCTAGTCCCTACCTTTACTTTTCCCTTCACTTTGAGTCTAACTGTCAAGTGCCCGTGCCGTATCCTTTGGTGCTAGCGATAAGGGCATTTATATAATCTTGCACACACAAGGATGCAAATTGTAACACATTATTATTCCCTACCTGTGTTTTAACTAAAACTTGTAGTCCACGACGCGTTAGTAGTTAAAACAAGTAGGTCACGACGCGTCAGTGGCGGATCTAGACTCGAAACCGAGCTGTAGCGCTCAAATTTTTTTTCCCCATATTTAATACAATGTTAACGAAACAAATATAAAGAACACGACAACAAATAAATTTAAACTAACCGGGTTAACGAACCAACAGTGGCGGATCTAGGTTGGGCTGTAAATATCTCCTCTTCGGTATTTGATAGCTTGAAACCGAGCCATTACATATTCTTCATTTACTTATCAAACGTTTCTCTTTCGACCGCACAAACTAAAGCATTGTTCAAATACTCATTACCCATTCGATTGCGCAAATCCGTCTTGATAAACTTCATTTTAGAGAAACATCTTTCAACGATTACAGTTGCAACGGTAAAACTAATGCTAGCTTCAATATTCGATAAATCAAAGGATAAGTTGTGTGTTTTCTGGTTTCCACCATTGCACGAGCAAGATCACCCATTCCACCCAGTTTTGCAAAATTAGCATCTTCCTTTAAAGTGTAATAAAAGGTCGTAAGATCACCCGGAATACACCCTCTTTATTCGTTAGTAAAATCATTCGGATACATCTCTGAAAAAGCCACTATCTTAGATATGTCAAACTTGGAAAACGAATCACAAGGATTTAAACCCGACATGTTTTCAAACTAAGTAGTTGAGACCTCACTAAATCTATTTCCAAGTTCTTAAATTTGCATATCCAAGAATGTGTTAAAAACTTCAACCTCAAAATGATGTCGATTATTAATGACATACTTCCGGTTTCTTTGATTACCATAACTTTCCTCCATATCTAACATCTCAATCTTGTTTTTTTTACAAAAAAATGTAACTTTTGCCAACATCTTGTCAAATCCGGTTTGTCTTAGACTATTCAATGCTCGAGTTGTCCCGCTTATTAACTTAGACGCTTTCAACAAATCTTGACTATTTTTTTTAAGATGTTTTGATAAAGCATTTGTGAGACCTAAAATTTCGTCCAACATCAGTGTATAGAAAACACAAATTCAAGAGTCTTAAAATATGAGAGAATACCTTTCGCATTAGATTTTTGTTGCACACTATTTCCATCTAATTTAATAAATTGAAGCACCTCAACAACTTTTGGGAATAATTGTAACAAACTTGTGATTGTTCTATGATAAGAACACCACCGCGTGTCTCCGGCTCGTGCAAGAGAAACCTCTTGATTTAATCCTTTTTATGTTTTAATCTCACCAAAAAGAATTTCATTTTTCACTCTCTCACTTTTTAATTCCAACATCATATCTTTTCTTTTGCAAGAAACACCAACCGTTTGATAAAGTAAATGAAGAAGATGTAATGGGTTACCAACCGTTTGGTTAATGGGTTTTTTTGTTTGGGTTTCGGCTTTTGATTGGGTTTAAAACATATATTGGTTGGGCTTAAAATCTTAGCCGTAACGTTATTTTTCCAGCCGTAACGAAACACGAAAATCGGCCAAATATTTTTTTTTACACTACCCGTAAAAATTTGAGCCGTAGCGGAGGGCTACGGCAGGCCGTAAGGTATGTCCGCCCCTGCGACGCGTTGGTTGTTAAACGGGTAGGCCACGACGCGTTAGTAATTAAAACGAGTAGGCCACGACACGTTACCGTTGGATAATTAACTCGTCGTCTTGATAATCTAACATGTCATCGTTAACGAGATAGCTTAAGAACTGACTTAGAAACTTGATTAGGAGGGACACATTTAAAATTTTCTTCAATAAATGAGTCTTGAAAATTTATCCTAGAAAAGAATCATATACATTATGCGTAGTCTTGCATGCCACTTCTAGCCTCTAGAACTTAATTAATGAGAGGAGTCATCGTGCACTTCCATCCAATCATGATATAATTGTTAAATCTATTGATATTGGTTCATTTAGGATATAAAGGTTGAAAGAAAAGAATCATTTGATGAGGAATTTACTTATTGGTTTATTTTCCCTTTTTTTTAACAATTACTCCGTACAAATTACAAATATATACAAATAAAATAATCTAGTGCTTCAAAACATCAATTTGTGAAACCTTATTGGTGCAGGGTATTTTGATTTGTTCCTTTTGTTTTATTTTCGGTGACCAAATTCGCGTAGACTCAACGCATTTTGTTTTAGTTCCAAACACTATAATAAACGTGACAAAAACCGACCGAATGTATTTTTTTTGTTTAGTTTCGGTACTGTAATGAACGTGACGGAGACCGACCGTATTTGCTAGATTGATTGCTCAACGCCGGGGATCGACAACGATCGGGTTTTTCCAACGTCACCCCATTGATCCACCACAATTTTTATACTTGTTTTGTTTTAGTTCCAGTACAATAACGCACGTAACCGAAACCGACCACTTTCGTGTAAACTTACTACCTCAACGCTTGAGAGTGACAACACCTGATTATTACCACGGTCCGAGTTTTACTAACCTGCCCTGACACAACATGCCCAATAAAACAATACTTTACTTACATCTGCGCATTTTGTTAAACTACGAATTTTAAAACATATTATGCCCACACGGTATCTAGTTGGAAATAATACAATATATTTAAAACAAACAATTTATACTATTTTATGCATTGATATAAATTTAACATTTACACACCTACTTTTCTATTTTTTAGCATTAATAATTCTATATTACGTTTCATAAATTTTAGCATATAATCGTTTATTCAAGTTTTAGTATCTATACATGTACACTGATTTTTTTTTCATTTTAAATATTTTATTTATATATAAATGAGAATTGTTTACATTAATAATTTGACATTTTTTCTACTCAATGATAATGTGTTCATCATTTTTTAGCCATCTTCAAGTTTTTACCATCATAAATTACTTGTCACGGTGCCACCAATTTCCAGCATATATCTATTGATGCTGGGGAAGAGAGGGAAGAAAGATGTACAAGGTGACGGCTTGATATCTAATTGGGAAGGCCATGTGAATCTAATCGGGAAGACGATATGAGGCGTTGTGTGGCTTCATATATTAATCATCAAAGAAATTTTGTGTGATCATTTCATAAAATTGATGTATATATCTTATCCAAGCTTGAGTTTAACATGTTTAACCCATTAATGTATATTAGAGTTTGGACGTGTTTGGCCTGCCCAACAATCCGTTCTAAAACTTGTATAACATTAAGAAGAAAGTGACTTTCATTCAATTTTGTTTCAAGATAAAGAAATCATGTTGATGTTATATATTTTCAAGAACAAAATAAAACAAGAAATTAAACCTAGTGCAATCTACTTCTCATGTTTGTGAAAGATGACTTCGCAAACCACAACCTGATTACACTGAAAGTCAAATACAAAATCATGAATGTTTATATGAGAACTGTAAATAAAGAATATAACTTTAAATTATAAAGAAAAATGCATTTCAGTCCTATAAATTAACTTTTTCTTATTTCTAGCTTAAGATAAAAAAAAAATAAAAATAATAACATGGTAGCATGGCTATCTAAAGCTTATAATAAAATATTTTTAAATAGGAATAAGTACAAATATTTCTAACTTATTAAGTAACCTAATTATATACATCTAATTCAAAATTCAAATTACATACTTACCCAACTTATAAAACTTAATTGCATATCCCTACCCCTTATATCTTTCAAATACTAAACGAGGTTGAACTGAGTTTTCGCTCATTTAAGGTTTTTGTAAAATTTATAAAAAAAATGTAATAATATAATTAACAACAAAAAAAATAAGTCAAGCTCAAACTTGAAAAAAAAAACTCACGAGCCAAGCTCAAATTTTCAAAAAGCGCTTGAAACAATCCGAATCAACTTTCGAAAAAAAACTTCGAAACGGCAAGGTGTAAGTTTTAGGGGGAAAGCGTAACTTGTATCTCTATCACGTTCTAGCACATACTAGTTGTTGCCTCTGCCAGGGGCGGATTTATGTATAAAGGTACGGGTTCACGGGAACCCACTGAGTTTCAGATTTTATATTAAAAGTTTATATAAAATGTGATAGTGAATACACAAATACTTTGTGAGTGAACTAATTAACAAATTGGATCTCTAGTCTGGTGGTAAACATCCCTTGATCTTATTGTTTGAACCTGGATTCGAACCTCTCTTTAAGCAACTTTTTTTATTTTATTTTTGGTATAATGCCTAATTTATCAGAGTTTTTATCTATGCTCACAATATCATGACATTCCAAGTAGCAGATCATTCAGCAACAACCCACATTATTTAATACTTTTAACTCCATTTTTATCTATACCCCAACTGGGCCACCATCGATTGGGCAGAAGAGATATTTCCAAAGTAGGTTGTTTCACCTTCAAGTAACTAACCCTCGAAGCGAACAACTATAGTGTTTATTTTCCAAAATTGAAAAGACCATCGTATTTGTATTACGTGTTTTTTAATTTTTTTTATGTTATTGTATGTATTCTTGTTATGTGACAAACCTTAACAACCTGAACCGTCAAACCGAACTGAACCATTAAACCAACCCGAATAGTGAACCCACTGGAAAAAATTCCTGAATCCGCCACTGGCCTTTGCTATACCTTGATGCATGGACAACTCAGCGGAAGGCATCTGACCGATTAATATAAATACCAACAACAGACTTTTATATAGATTGGTATTAGTCTACGTGCGTTGCGTTAGCTAATTGAAAAAAGAAAGCAAGAAAAGTGTAAAAATCGTCCTTAAGGTTTGGTAAATTATGACACTTTCGTCCAAAACGTATTTTTTGTGCAATCGAACCATCAAGGTTTCCCATTTCTTTCCAATTACATCCAAACTTATAACGCCATTATATTTTTAACATTAATTAAGTCGTAATAGACACATATGTACATTATCATTTACTTTATATTATATATATGTGTATATAAAAAACATATATGTACATATTATACATATATGTATAATGTAGCTAAACCAATAATTTTTTTTAATGAAACCGGGATAATAAATAAGAATTTTGGTTATTTTATTTTTTTGATTTTTGTGTTTGTTTTGTTTTATAATTTTTTTTTTATTTTTGGGTGTTTTGTGGTTTAAAATGGTTCTCAATTTTCAAATGGTTCTCACATGATATATATATATACATATATATATATATATATGATCAGGATCATGAGAGAACCTTTTTGAAATTGATAACCATGAGAACCATTTTAAATCACAAAAAACCCAAAAATAAAAAAAATCATAAAATAAAAAAAAACACAAAAATGAAAAAAAGTAAAAAAACCAAAATTCTTATTTTAACATCCCGGTTTCATAAAAAAAATCGATTTAGCCAAATTATATACACATATGTATAATATATACATATATGTACATTTACATGATTTTTTATACACATGTGTATATTTAAGATAAATGACACTGTATATATGTGTATATTACGTAACTAAAGATTAAATAAAATTATACATATGTGTATAATACGACGTTTTTTTTGTTTTTTGTTTACTTTTTAAGAATTTTGGTTTTTTTACTTTTTAAAAATTTTTGTTAGTTTTTGTTTTATGATTTTTTTAAATATTTTTTTCAAATGTGTTTTTAGTGGTTCTCAAAGTTCTCAATTTGCAAAGGGTTCTCTTAGGATCCTTACCCTATATATATATATATATATTATTGTTTATTAAGTCATAACCTGTATGATTCGGCATCCTTTCTTAATTGCGTATATAACGGTAGCCCTTCCAAAATAGTTTAGTAGGCTAGGAAAGAAAGAAGAAATGATAGATCTTTCTCTCTCTGATTGTCTTCCAGCAACCAACGCCGACCACCAGCCAACCATCAAAACTACCAGCCGTCAACACACACACACAAAACAAAAACAAAAACAAAACCTATGTCTGGTTGGATTTCAAGTTATTAGATTGACAAGTTGAAAATTGTTCCACTAGAATATGACCCATAAAATTATCAACTCTAGCTAACTTACATGCATAGATTATGTAACACGAACACGACCTTTTCTCAAAATACACCAAAGAGGTTGCGAGGTTAGTTGATACTAAGAAGGTCTAAATGTATCAATTGGTTTAATATGTTTTAATGGGTTATACGGTTAAAAAGAAGGTATTATCGGGTCGACCGATCCATTAAAATGCGTTCAACAGGTCAACTTGAACACCGACCTATTTTTATTAAACTTGTCTATTCGAACACGACATGTTTTTCAAATCAGTTAAATACGACTACCTAAAGTGTGTAATTAATTATCTCTTGTGGTGCTGGAGTTATATCGGAGCCACCACTAATATAAAACCCAATTTATACAAGCACACCATAATATTTAATTTGAGACAATAATATATTTAATAGTAAGTCTGTGCGATGCTTGGCTATAACTTGAGGAATTATATATCAAGATTATAAAGAACAAACATAGAATAGATTTTGTTAATCAGAATTTCATATTTTTATTATAAAGTTGTATCATCATCTAATTAACAATAATAAATAGAGAGGTTAGGACATAGGCGCTATTTATCTTTCTTTAGCCTTTACATCCTTTAGGCTGAGGGGTGTGGGGGGGCGCGAGAGGGGGGCGTGAGTGGGGGCGCCATCCAATAATATTGTGACGTGTGGCAGAGAGAGAAACTTGATAAGATGGGTATTGGTAGTGGTGATAGCGCCCCGGGGCATGGTGTGGAGGGGCGCGAGAGGGGGCGCGAGCGGTTTATTTTTTTATTTTTTTATAAATGTATTAAAAAAACGTATTATTAAAAAAACAAGTAATTATTTAAACAAACACACATTAATTAAAAAAACACATTAATATATAAAAAAAATTAAAGTACTAAAAAATTAAAAAAACACATTAATTAAAAAAAATTAAAAAAACACATTAACATTATTCTTATTCTTCGGCTTCGTCTTCTTCGATCAACCTCTTCCGGATACGTTCCTTTTGTTTTTCCATCAGCATTTGGTCGACCGGATTTAGGTGGCTGAAGTCTCTTGCAAGGAAGTCCAAATCTCTCATTCTTTTTTTTTCCTTTTTGTCAACAGAGACCACCTCCAGGGTTTTGTTGAATTTATTGAGGGATTCAACAAGATCGTTGATGTTTACGGCTTCCCCCTCAGCCGGTTTTTTCCCCCTGGCGTCCCTTCCCAATGGCCGCCTCCTCGGCGGTGAAGACGTTTCCTCCCCCGCAACGTTTAGGTCGAATCCAACCCGGCAATCCGACCCGTCCGTTGTGCTGTACGCTCCAGACGAACTAGTTTTAGTCCGTTTCGGCCCTACTTCCGCATCAAGGTCCGGCGCCACCAGCTCAACCCACTTGGCACACCTTCTCAACCTCTCCCACAACTTTACACCGTCCCACGTCTTCACCGCCCCATACCTCCGCAGGCACTCCTGCTTCCACTCTTCGACAGTGAAATTATAGACCGCCAAATCGTCACTGCCACTTGGTCTCATACGACCGGCGTTCCTGTTGAACAGATTAGTAAACAAGCCGACAAATTTTCTAATTTCGGTCCACCGACCCGAAATCATATCGGGATTCCGCTCTGTACTCCCAACGAGCGAATAGAACGTCTCCCTAACCTTTGTCCAAAAGACCTTGCTCTTTTGGTAGTCGGCTGCAAAATTATGTAAATAAATTTGTAAGCCATTTAACTTTTTTATTTAACTTTTTATTTACAATCATTTTTAAAAACGTTAAAACAATTACCGCAACGCCGATCCTCAGAAATGGCTATCCAAGCCCGACACAGGGCTTCCTTCTCATCCGATGACCACGGAGTGATTTTCCGTTTCGCCCTTCCGGTCGAAGCCGAACCCGACCCGTCCGTTGCAAGTTGTTTTTTCCGGTGGACGCGTCTTCTTTGTCCCGCAGCTTCACCTTCTGGTTCCGGTTCTTGTGTCTCCGGAACTACAAAGTTAGGAGACGGTTGCATGTTGGATGGTTGAAAGCCGGATGATTGTTGCGACCCCGAATAAAACATCGGTTGTTCCGGTGCCGACCATAAATCGTCGTAAGGGTAATCTGAATCTAGGTTTGGGTACCAATTTCCAGACATGTTTTTAAAAAAAGGTTTCGAAGATAGGGTGATTTTGGGTTTTGGGTGTGGTGTGTGATATTCGTTTTGGTTGTAGTATGTGAGAATGGTTGTGTTTGATATGTATTGTGATATATGTATTGTGATATATATAGATGATTTTGTTAAAAAAAAAAAAATATTTTTATTCATTATTAAAGCCTTCCAACGGCTCTTTCCCATTTCCCACAGCCACTCACGCGCGCGAGCCTCCTGGCGCCTGCCTCGTTTTCCGCTCTCGCGCCCCTCTCGCGCCCCTCTCGCGCCCCGGTGGTGTGGCTCTCGCGCCCCGGGGCGCTATCGAAGTCCCTCACGCGCCCTGACTAGCGCTCCGCACCCCTCAGCCTTATAATCAACCTTTTATAAAGATTACTAGAAAACAACAAACAAAACGATATACTGTTTCTTCAATTTAATATATTAAGTTGGTGCGTGTGCCAGCCACAAGCAAATGTATTAATTTATTAAGTTGGTGGCACAAAGAAACAATTTGTGGCGCACTTATCGTATCTATGCTTAAATATAGAGACAAGTCCAATAACTTATAACTTTTCTTTATATCGGAATAAAAAGTTGTAGAATAAAATATTTATAATCCTTTTATAAATATAAGTACGTTGATAAGTTAAAATAATGTCTGAAAAATATTTATATATTATATAATATATGCTATATTAAACTGAAAAATTAATATAAGCTTTGATAAACTTGTTATATTTAGGGGGGGGGGGGGGGTTTGAGAAATATATTTTTATTGTAAAAATAATAATAATGAAAGCCTTTTAAAACAACAATAATTAAATGACGTTATAATATATTGCGTTTATGTATAAGCGTTGGGTCTCAGATTGCTTCGTTTATCAAATATAGCAAAGTGATTTTAACAATATGTGTGAAATTATGCGGAAATTAAATACTTTCATGAACTGATCGTACATAATTTTAAATTTATTCATTGTAAACAATAATGGAAGTGATTGAAAGAAAAGCTAGTTGCTACAACAAAACAATAATTCAATGATTATGTGCGAACGATTGATCGCTTATTTTAGTTGTGTTGTCTTGTCTTTTATAGGAATAATTTGATTTAATCAAATGTACAACTGAATATGCATTTATTGGGCTTTGTTCTATGAAGATTCAGCCTTTTGCCAGTATGTCCCTCTTGAAAGTAGTACACAAATTGTAATTTGGGACCTAGTTGCCTAGCTGCTGAAGACGTGGCTTGAGGCTTAAGTGAAACCAAAAACATTTTTTTTGTAAGCATAGGTTGGATATCCGATGAAAATAACCGGATATTTAATCATATCCTGATACTGGATGAAGATCATCGGATATCTAATATAAACATCAGAATTCTGCAAGTGTTTTTAACTTATTTTATAAAACTGTTTTATATGTAATCAGGAATAGGGGATCACAGACGGTGGTTAGCCATTACGATCTGAAGGCTGAAATGAATATTTTATAGTATAAATGATGTAAATAATAGTTTATAAAAACTCTTTTGTAAGAAAATTGGGTGTTTACTGTTTAATTACCAAGATTTTAAATATAATAATATTTTAATCAAAGACCTTTGTTTTACAACCTTAAACTCATATATATTTATAAAACATGTTTCAATATTGGTCACACGCCTAGACCCATGGAGTCGGTGTGACATACTTATTGCATTTAATATTATAATTTGTGAAAAGAATTTAACAAAGTCATTAGCTTATGAAATAACGAATTAAATTAAAAAAAAAAAACCCTACTCAAGCCTTCTATTGCTTTCTAAAAATGTGATAATCAGAGTATACCACTGCGACAAGCTTATTTATATTCACGTCTTGATATGATTATATTCAATACCCGAGTTGTGAATAGTAATGTTGATGTGTTAGAAAACACATATGTTTCTAAGTTTGTTTTTTTTGTATGTAATTACTTATTATTAAATTAATCATTTTAGTTCGTTTTAAGCATATATTGATTTTTTACAGGTTCCCATGTGCAGTACGAGTGAAAACCCGATGCTGAAGCCAAAACTAAACAAGACAAGATGATAAGAAGCATTCAAAAGTAAAACGAGTATATCTCAGGCTAGAAAATGAGTTATGGGTTTCTCGACGAGATGAATTCTAAAATATGGATTTCATATCCCTTGCACGACACTAGGAATGGAAGAAGATGTCTTGCGATGCACTTGCTTTTATCTATGTTTTGTATGAGTGTGTAGTTGCTACATGTTTATCTGTACGGGAATTGGATTTTAATAATCTCAACTATTAACTATTGGCAAATAACAGTCTCAACCAACGAAATGCCTGCTAACGGACCGATCTTTTAACATATTTGCTCCTAATGATCTGCGACTAAAGAAATCCTAACGTTGTTAGTCGCTAGTCGACAAAAAGACTTTTTAGCCGGAAAACTAAACCTTTTTTTTGTTGGAAAACTTAACCTGAACACCACCACCACCACTTAAACACCACTGTCTGAACACCACCAACCTACCAACACCACTTGAACACCACCGTTGATGACCACCACCGTTGACACCCACCACGTGAACACCACCATTAATACCACCAACCAACAACCACCATTTGAGCACCGCCAACTAACTTCAACACTGGTTTTACAGTTTCGACAACCTCAATAACTAGGTTTACTAGAAAGAGATTCATAAAGGTCTGATATAAGATTACAAAAAGGGATGAGACAAGTTTTTTTTTTTGGCAAAAAAGGAGTTTCCAACCAAAAAAGTTTTCCGGCGAACAACAGCGTTAGAATTCTGTAAGTCATAGATTGTTGGAAGCAAATAAATTAAATGATGGGACCCTTAGCAGACATTTCGGTAGTTGGGATTTGTTAATTGTCAATAATTAATAGTTGAGATTATTTAAATCCAATTTTATTATTTTTATATATGTTTCCGTATAAATTTTACTCATACTCGATCAATTTGGGGAACAGTAATCTAATCCTGTTTTTTACTTATCTATATATATATAAAGTGACCACGTTTTCACTTTTTTCTAGTTCAATAAAATAGTTTATTTCGTGATGAATTTTGAATATATATATGTTTGTGACGAGATAGCTTGTGTTGTTAAACCTAATAGACTAATACTTGTTTTTGTTTTAACTTTTGTACACTGCATGCATGTTTTCCATGGCATCGCGTGGGAAAAGACATGCTAGTTTGCTTTACAATAAAACGGTCTTGCGATTCTCGTTAAATTGATAAGAGTGACTAACAAGAATATAGTATAAATTTTAATACAAATAATGTGAAAAGTATATAAACGTGATTGTCCATTTGTAATAAAGTAAGCTCAGATATCGACAAAGAGACAATTAAGAGATTCGTGTTTTTAATAAGCAAGGTAAAAATAGGTTACCTCTTATCACCTTTAGCCAGTTAGTCATTAATCTGGTTGCCAACATCAGCATTCTCTTACTGAAAAGCATTTGCCCCGGCCCGTGTATATAACTAAATAATTATGAGTGTTCATAAGCATCACATAACAATTATGAGTGTTCAGGACCGTCTCAACGTTTTTGAAGGCCTAAAGCGAACGAAAATGTTGAGGCCTTTTTTTAAAAACAATTTGATATAAACCCTCCTATTTTACCCGGGTTTGGGACCGGCGATAATAAACTATTAAGTTTATAGTTGGCGGAGTTAAATATTTTTTTTTAAATAAAAATTTTCTATGTAATCATATATATATGAAATTTACTTTTCTTGCTTTATTTGATGCAAACTAATAGCATGAAATTCACAGAAGGTCTAAGTAACAAAAATCAGGAACTATGCACAAATTATAAACGAATTCAAAATAGAAATTAGTAGGCTGCGTACCTTTAAGGCTTCAGGTCAGTAGGAATTGTAGTCAAACCTTAGCATCAAAAAAATCAAAAATCAAGAATTGGGGCTTCCGGCTTCCGATCACACCTTCGAATTAGGGCTTCCACCTTAATGATTTTAGATTTTAAGAATCAAAATCAAGCCTTAGAATTATTGAATTTCATATTCAAATACTCAAAATAAATCTTACAATCAATTTGGGGTAGGAGGAATATGGAGAATTCTTCATCTTTAATATTCAACAACACAATGGACACAATGATGAAATTAGAACGTTGGAGGCTTAGCACTTGTAATCTCCAGGTCGCTTCAGTTTATGGCAGCCCTAGCTTCTGATTGCCGTCCATCCTTTTTGGTTTTTTTTTTCTTTTTAAATCCTTTCAAGCATTCACAGTTCACGTATGATATTAGAAAGGAATTGGGCCATCCTCCTTTAGTGTGTTTGGCCCATTTTTAACAACAGAAAAGAACTGGGCCTTTATTTCAACTTATGGCCCATTTTTAACCTATATATTATATGCATCATATAATAATTGGAGGCCTAACAAAATTGGAGGCCCAAAGCGATGGCCTAACTTGGCTGGCCCATGGGCCGGCCCTGTGAGTGTTCATGGTTTAGTTTAATACCTTAAAACCATTTAAACTGGTCATCGTTTAGGTTTCACAGTTGTTTTTTTTTGTTAACTTTTGGTTTCAGTACTCAATGATGTATATAGATTTTCGACTACAGAATATCGTTACTAACGGTTTGGCTCATAAGTTTAACTTAAAAACCGTCAAACCAGGATGTGAACATCCATACGTAACATATCATTATTTTTAATTGAAAAAAACTACAGAAATACCAATATACCATACTTAAATAAAATAAAATAAAATACTCATTTTATAGTGCAACATTTTAAAAAAAAATTATAAATCTCATATTAATTACTCCCTCCGTCCCATTATAAGTGTCATAATTTGATTTTTCAAGTCTTTTTTTGTTTAACTTTGACCGACAATATTTTTGTTTGTGTTATATAATACTTGATGTAAAATATATGAATGGATTAGGTTTTAAATGTATTTTATATTGATATAATTTTCATCAAGTATTATATGACACAGACAAAAATATTTACGGTCAAGGTTACAAAAGAAAGACTTGCAAAGTCAAACTATGACACTTATAATGGGACGGATGAAGTATATTTTTAGTTTTAAACTTTGGTTAAGATACCTTACCGGTATAATTTATTTAATAAAATACATTTTAAAATAATAAAATTAAAAATAAATGTGTTAAACAAGTCAATCAACGACTCGCCGGGTTCAACCGAACATGACTCATTTTGCTAAACATGTTCGTAGGTTTGACCTGAAACTGAACTGAATCCGTTTATACTAGATCCAAACTCATGAATTTTGTGTTAGGTTCGTTTCGTGTTGGGGTATGCTGCCTACAAAAGGAAGCTTCGTCGCAAATATAGTAATTGTGATCGTCCACAATGTTGTTCAATGTTAGCTTGCATTTAATCTTGTATTTTTAAAGATTAGACAAGTGAATGTAGAACTTTTAATATTATCAAACAAATTGGTACATAACTCTTACTTTAATCTAAACTAGTAATTGCCCCGTGTGCATTGCAATGCAAATTCTTAATTTTTTATTTTTATTTTTTTTATGGCAAGTTGATGTGTATTCGGTTGGTATCAGTTACGTTCGTCATTATATCATAACTAAATCCAAAAAATAAATTTCATAAATTAACATATTAGAAAATCAAAATAAAACGATGTTTGCACGGTCGGTAAAACTCAGCCATTGGCAAACCTCGAACGTTGTCGGTAAATCCTAGGTGTTGGTAAAACCCGAACGGTGAAACCTGGACGTTGGTAAAACCCGAACGTTGAATCTTGGACGTTAGGAAACCCCGAGTGTTGTTTGTAAAACTCAAAATTTGTAAAACCTAAGCGTTATGGCATCGAGTCGACAAAAAATCGATTGATACCGGTTACGTGTGTGTAATATTGTAAATAACTTATAAAAAATACACATATTTTGCAAAAATAATAATAATAAATAAATAATAATAATTTCGTCAACCATGTGCTATTAAGTGGACTAATAGGAATATTGTGGAATAACAGGTGAGGACCGACGTGAATATGGTATAATAACGGCACTCGTATAACTTATGATACGAAAAAAATAAGATATGTAAACCGATGCTTATGTGGTCGGTTAAACACGGACATTAATGCGACAAGGAATCGAATCGTTGTGGTATCGGAAATAAACCCAGATAATAATTTTGACAAATTAACACATTTAAACAAAATATCAAATAAAAGAAACCAAAAAAATATTCAAAGAAAGAAGGTCTCGACATAACCCCAAAAAATTTTAAAAATTTGTTAAAGATGTGCCTCGAGCTTGTACACCATTTTTCTAATTTCCTAAGCTCTAACAAACTAATAAACAACCAATATGCCAAGTTATCATAATTGTTTAAATATCAAAATGATTTACATAAAAATAAAACTAAACTAATAAAATATTAAGAGAAAAACTTTTTAACACCAAACTTCTCAATTAAACTAACTAAATAATATTTATATTTAGATTTATTTCGAATCCTAAATTCAAGGTTATATAAACCAAATAAAAGTTAGGTATCGATTTGTTGAATCAAATTTAAATAGTATTTTGCAACACATTGCTACTTTAGAAAACTTTTTTTTAATGGTTCAAATTTGTTTTGCAACACATGTAACCTCTCTTTCCTTTTAATTTTTTTTTCTCAACAGCAATATGATAAAAGTTGCACTATAAACATACATCAAACTTTATATGTATTGGTACTTTATGTACTAAACTTTAAACATTTATACGTTAAGTAGTTTTTATCTCTTATATTACGGGTGTTGTTTTATTTTATTTGTTTCTAATATTTATTTATTTTTTGAATTTTTGTTTTTTATTGTATGAAAGTTAATAATATAGTTATGGTTTAATGATAAATTGTTTAAAAAAAAAATGAGATATTATAACCCGGTTTAAAAGCTATATGAGTTTGATAAGACCCAAAACCCGTTTATTTTTTTAACTATAAAATTGGTCTATTAATTATAAATCATATATATTTTGTTAAATAAATCATATATTAATTTTTAGTATATCCATACTTTATAGGATTTTTATATCAAATATTTGGTTTTTAATTTAATGAGATGTTATAACCCGTTTAAGAAAAAATATATTCGTTTGATAAGGCCCATACCCGTGAATTCGGATCAAATGCATGAGAAACCTCTATTTAAAAATCAAGCAAATATGGTGACTTTAAAAAAAGGGGAAGCGATCATATCGCGACATGTAGGATTTTTATGTTTTCGTTTATATATATTATAGATAAAACTTATGCTAACATGTTTTTATTCACTCTACCTAATAATAGGAAAGGAATCAAGTTAGTTGCTCATATAAGAATAAGTAGTTTTGAGGAGGAAACTTAATAATATAATTATTTAAACTAAATGGTGTGTGCCACACACATGCAACAAAATATAAAGAAAGTTTTGGCGCAAATAATATAATTAATATTATTCAAATTACATTGTATCATGCTCTTCCTTTTCTACAATTTGCTTTACAATAAAAATGTCTTGTGATTTTTTTTAAATTCTTTAAAGTGACAAAGTAACGAATAAGACTAAAGTTTATATTTCAAATTTTCAATACAAATAATGTGAAAAGTAAATAAACGTGGTGCATGTCCACTTGTAATAAACTAAGTTTGCGTATGGACAAAGATGGATGCTTTAGAGATTCCTGGTTCTTTTAACGGTCAGCAAATAAATAGATAATTGATTAATTAGGTACTCTGCATGAGGTGATCGCTAGATGGTCCAACCCTGCCATACGAAGCCCCTTGAGTACCTTTAAGTTATTTCCAGTTGCAAAGAAAACTCACCTGCCTAAAGACATGTAAGGCACGGTTTTGGTTGTTGAGTCTTTCGTATTTGTAATTAGTTTATTTACGGTTTTAGATTATTTACGTTTATATGTATTGGGCCCGAGGCCTTTGTATTTGGAGCCCATTGGGCATTATCAATGAAGAGTGTATGATAATACACACACTGTATAAAGCGTGTGTATAGAATACACAACCTAACCTTTTCACAAAACATTTTTATCCAAGTCCTTAGAAACTCTCTCAACCTCTCTAACCCTCCTCTATATTTTCGGCTCTCTCTAACACACATACAAGATCCGAGATCTCGGTTCAACTAGTTGTTTCCGCCAACTAGTTGTGAGGTTGATCCAAGAACAACTAGTATCTTGGTTTGTTTTGTTGTTTGATCCGGTTTCGGGACCTACAATTGGTATCAAAGCTTTCGGGCTCGACTAGTTGTAGATCTTGGGTCACAACCTTGGATTTTGGTCTTTTGTGTGTGAAAAGACGGATTTTTCAAGAAAATAAGTGGTTTTCGGTTTCTTGTGTTCTTCAAGTTTTCAAGAAAATCAAGCGTGTTCATTCTCAAATATGTGTAGTTTTGGTTGAAAAAGTTGGTAATTGTGGTTTGTGAATCTCAAAGAATTAATGTTTGTGTTGGTATACGTGAATGTTTTCTTGAAAGGTAATATTATTCATGCAAATGGGTTTAATTTGTAAAAGATGAGTTTTTGACTTACTGTTTTGGTCTAAAATTTTTGAAACAAAAGTTTGGTTGGTGGACTCGATTACTTTTACCCCACTAGATTACAAACAGCCCACTTGCATACAACAGCCTAATTCGATTACATTCCAGTCATTCGCATACACTCCAGACTCGCATACATTTGATCTCACTCGAATACAATCAACTCGCATACATTCCAGTTGCCAAAGTCGCATGCATCTAACCTAACTCGCATACACCTTCCACTGTCGCAGTCGATTACAACATTCGTTCACATCCACACTCGATTACATTTGCCAAACTCGCTTACTTCATCACTCGGTTAGAAGTTCCACTGGTTTACAATCTGTGTTCGATACAACTCGCTTACATCCTCATCCGTCTTACACATCATCGTTCGCTTACATCTCCCAGTCAATTACAAGTAACTCGAGTCGATTACAATCTCCAGATTCGATTACTTTTCTTCAATTCCCGATTACCTTTCTCCAACCACCATCAGCCATCCATCTCGTAACCAACCACAATCCTCCTGTCTCACAAGCATCTGGTTCTCGCAATACGGTTTCGGTGATCAAACAGAATCTGTTGAGTTGTGTTGTTGATCTTGTCTAGCGACGGGGTTGATAGCGCTATCTCAGATCTGTATTTTAAGGTTGGGTTTGGATATATTATTTTGGTGATGAAGAAACCATAAAAATCTGGTTGTCTTGTTTTTTTAAGAAATGATGGAAAGATAAATATGGATGTCATTGAAAGATTTCAGTACAATTCAATCTTTATTTGAAGTCCACTAAGTGATGCGCATATTACTACGTTGACATTGACTTTTGAGTATTGGAATATTTGTGTGGCCCATATTTATTATGTAATACATATTAAAAAAAAAAAAAAACCACTTGAAAGATTTGTGTAATCTTCGCTCAACCACTCCATTCAAATTTAGACAATCTTATTTGGTGAACTTGTATTAACAAAAACAATTCTTGGTGTTGAGAACTGTTTACAAGATTTGTGAACCATCCGATTCTTAAAAGGTTTGGCACGGGTATAACTTGCGGGTTATTTCGGAATTTAGAATTACTTACTTTGGGTTTCAAAGTTGATAAGATCTTTCTTCGGGCTGGTCTAAGAAAAGGTTTTGGGTTTATTTGTCAAAAAAATAATAAATAAATAAATAAATAAAATAAATCTGGGTATGAGGGAGAACTGAATGGACATGTTAAAAGAAGAATTCAACATGTTTAAACATACTCAAGGAGAATCAATTACATCTCTCATCAACATATTTGAGTCACTCGTTACTAAATTGAGAAGTGTCGGTATCATCCATAAGTTGTCTGAAATCAACATGAAGTTGTTGTATTCACTGCTTTACGCATGGAACACCAGTGTGATTACCATCAAGAGAACGACAAACCTGGATATATTAACACTCTCAGAGTTGACTTCTACCATCAAGTCTATTGAATCAATGGATGCCAACCTTCGAATAAACAATCAGTCAAAAGAAAATAAAGATGAGACAAGTGATGCGGGTGTGAGCAGTCAAGCAAGTCCTATCATCCCCGAGTGTGCTGCAAGTGGAAGTAGTCAAGCAAACATCTCGTCAAGCTCCACTAATGGGATTCCTACACCTAGATCGCTCATTCCCGAGGTACACAAACTTTGCACTCAAGAATGTATAAAGTTCTTCATTATAGAAATCACAATGCTAAAATTCTTGAACAAGTTCGTAGCATTAAAGTTCAGAATGATGATCTTAAGAAAGCTGCAAAGATTTATACCACTAGGATTAACACTCATGGTAATGATATGACAAAACTTAGGGAAAATGTCACTATTGCTACATATTTAGCTCAACATCATGAAAAACATATAGATGAACTAAATGCTAAAATTTCCAAGTTAGAAATTGAATTATCTCAAAAGAAAATTGTCATAGAAAACTTTGAGTTAGCCTCTGAAAAGCTGAACAAGCTAATTGGGTCACAAATGAAGTTAAGATTAAAGACTGGTATAGGTTATGATAGTTCTGCTGTACCCCACCGCCTTTTAATGATAACTATACTAGCCTTCCTCACTTTGAGTTTAACTCACCACCAGAGGAAGAAATGGTCTATGGTATTGGTCATGTGCCAATTTCAAAGACATTCGTTCCTGCTGCTCCCAAGACTGTTGATTCAGCTGTTCCTTCAGTTAGTCATAATAGTAGTTCATCTTATGTAGCGGGTTGTGTAGAAGAAAAGGGGTGTGTGGAAACAAACAAGGGTTGTGGAGATAAAAACTTGCCTTTTGATTCATCTATTGACAACCCTGTCTGTAATAATATTGTTTCCAAAAACATTTTGAACAATAATGAATCTGATGAGAGTGTTCATGTTGACACGTCTCTTGAAAATGAAAATGATGTTTCTATTTCCGATAGTGATTGTGAAACTATTTTTGATGAAACCATTGTTGATAGAACTGTGCATGAGACGGTTTCTGTGAATACTAACCTACCCAGCTGCTCGTCAAAAGATTGTAAAGTTGAGGAGACTAAAATTAATGAAAATCGTTTTGAAAAGGAAAAAACAAGTACATCTGGTAAATATGTGCCACCTCATAGAAACAATTTTTATCAATCTACTAATCAGTATTATCAACCTCAACTGTACAATCAATTTGATAATAGCTACTATGGTTATTATTCACAAGATTATGTTAACTCTTTCTATACAAATGTTTTTGATGATCGGGGTCATAGATATGACAACTTATTTGTTCCCGTACAGCCATATCCTTATTCTCCACAACCCATGTATTATCATTCTGACGGTTTCTATAGGGAAGATAGAAGAAAACTTTGTTTTGTATGTGGTAACCCGTCTCACCTTGCAAGACATTGCAAGAGCTGGCATAAGATGAAAAGAGAAACGAACAATAGGTTTAATCAATTCCGTTCAAGAGCTAAACCAAGCTCAAGAACAAGAAATGACCAACCTGACAGTTCTGCCAGCGAAATGGATGTGAGATCCAGAAATAAAAAGAATGATAAACCTCCTTTTTGGATAACCAAAAAAAAGAGAGCAAAAAGGAATTCAAAGACTGAAAGGTCTGAGAATTCATCAAAAAGAAAGCAGGATAGACATCCAAAGATTGAAAAATCTGAGGATGTTGTCTTAAAACTAAGAAGGAGACAGTCTCGAAAATCTGTTAAAAACAGGAAACCTGCTCGTGCATGGAATCCTAAAGACTGTTCTTTTGATTCTGTCACGTCCCACAACTTCATAAACAACAACGAGAAAAGGACATTTGACAACCTTGTGGTTGACCCTCCCGAGACAACTAAGTCTCGGGAACCTGTATCTAATTAAACTGCTAATATGTAGGGTCAGCCAAGATGTTCTGTAAATAATATATGATATTTGGATAGTGGTTGTACCCGACACATGACAGGAGATGAATCCTTGCTGTTTGACATTAAACCGTTCGATGGCGGATACGTTTCTTTTGCTGGAGATATGGGTGGAAACATTTCTAAACAAGGTAAAGTGTCAAATGGAGTCCTGGCATTTGACGACGTCAATCTGGTGAAACAACTGAACCACAACTTGCTTAGCATCTCTCAAATCTGAACCGAAAGCTTGTCACATATAGAACGGGTCGATACTGATGACAACTATGCATACCTGTTTACTAAAGCCTTTGATCGTGCCAGATTTTTGTCTCTCGTTGAGTCACTTGGCATGATCTCTTTTGTACAAAATCAAATTTTTTATTTTTTATTTTTCTTTATTTTTTTAAATTATTTTAATTTTATTTTGTTTTATTTCATTTTATTTTTATTTTTTTTAAGTTTATTTTATCTAGGTTCTTTTTAATTTAGTTTCTTTTTTAATTTAGCTTAAATTTTTCTTTTATTTTAAATTTTAAACTTTTATTTTTTAAAATTTAGTTTTAAGTTTTAAAATTTGAAGCTTTTGTTTTATTTTTATTTTGTTTTTAATTTTCTTTTTAATTTGCATTTCATTTTATTTCATATTTTTTTTTATCTTTTTGTATTTAAAATTTGTAAATATTTTTCAAATATGTCACAATTTTAGAGGGAGAAAATGAGTCATAACTCACCAAAAAGATTTTACTTTTGTTAAGAAAATCAAAAATTAAGTCACTTGACTTTCCAAAAATATTTTACATTATTTATTTATATTTAGTTAAGAAAATCAGAAAAAGATCTAAAAGATATTCTCTCGTTTAAAGGGAGCTCCTACTTAGAGTGAGTCGGATAATTAAAATATCGGAAAATTTTGAGAAATCGATCCGACCTTTGAAAAATGATAGAAAATTGTCTTAGGTGACCCTAGCACATGAAAAGAGTATATCAAAAGCCAACAAGATCATTGCTTGATGTGTAGATAGGCTTGACAAATGAGTAACTATCATAGTGATATAAACTTAAATATCTGCCTTTGCTAGTGGTTACACTCTTATGAAGTGGTTGCCGACTCCAAATAAGTAATACGAAGGCAAAAATCCTAATAGTCAGTCATACACGAGCCCGTTAGTGATTGGTCACAATGAAAAATTATTTCTTGCTTTAGCTTCAAATATTGCAAATATCAAAAATTATTGAAAAAGCAGAAAGACTGCAAAATACTCAAAAAATATTCAAAAATCAACAACAAAAATGTTGATAATTTTATCAAACAAAAAGGGGTATATTAGAACCACGTAACGTGGGGCAAACAAGTAAGTCCTAAACACTTTATATGAAGGCATAAGCCAACAAGGCTAGTAAGTCCATGGTTCAACCTATACATATTGTTTGAAAGAAAAGTTTGCAAAAAGTCTATGAAGCTCAAAATGTTTTGATCAATCATTAGGGGGTCGGAGTCAATTCGTGGTGATACTGATGAACACAAAGTATGCCCAAGGTATGATGGAGTATATAACATGTTGGATTAACAGGGGACCACACAAGTATTGTGCCTAACTATACCTTAACGTATCACGGTGAAATCAAAATACTTGTTAAGTTTATAGTGGACCAACATATCTACAATCGACTTTGGGTTCTTGGCATACTAATATCCAAATAGAAGTGTGATCTAGGACGCTATAGACAATATGATTCCATGTCGTGATCTTTCTCACCAAAAACAAGTACCATGGATTTTGTAAATTAATTAATATAATATTAGTATTCTCCTTATCTAAATTTTTTTAAATTTTACTTCATTTTTAAGTTTTTATTTCATTTTAATTTACATGCTAAAATTAGTTTAACTTATATTTCTTTTAATTTTATTTTATCTTATTTCATTTAACATTTGATTTTATTTTCTTTGATTCTATTAATTTACTTTCAACTTTTATTTTTAACTTTATTTTTAAATTTTGTCTTTACTTCTAACTTATTTGATTTTATCTTATTTTATTCTTATTTCTTAGGTTATTTTACTTTTGTTTTCATCTTTGTAATTATTTTAACACTTTCTTTTAAATTTTGTATAAATTTTATTTTTGTCCAAAAGGTTTCATTTTCTGTTAATTTAAATTTTCTTTTTCTTAAAAAAAAAAACTTTATTTTACTTTGAACTTATTTTAAAATTTTTATTTTATTTTAATTTAAAATTTTATTTTAATTTTTAAGTATTTAGTCAAAATGGGTTTTTGTTTACAACAAGGTCTTTATTGCATTGTTTGTTAAGTGTTGACCCGATAAAATATATATCTTGAAAAGTGCTTGGACGGAGACGATGATGAGTTATAAGAGAGATGACGAGGATGAGGATGAGTATGATAGCTATGATGATACTCGTGGTGATGGTAATGGTAGTAAAATTGGTAGCGGTAAGTCTACCGGAAATAAGACGGCTGATGCTAATCCGTCAAAGGAGGCTGAGAAAACGAGGGACTCGGAGGCTGCGGTGGAGGCTGAGCTCGCCTCTTTACTAAATGTTTGTTCTTTTGCAGGAACCATTCCTTCTGTTCGAGAAAGCCGTAGATGAAAATAATGTTGAAAGTGATGATGGCATCAATTATTCTCCCGATCCTGATACACCAGTTAGGGAGAATGTTGAGCCAGCCGTTATAAACATGTTGTCACTCATGTTGCTGCACCTTCTCGAAGAAACTCAAGAAAAGGAACCAAATTCTATAACGTGAGTAGGATGGGAAGCATGTGAACGAGGTCGAAGTTTCTTCACGACTTCATTACATGGGAATTGGACAACGAATACGGCGAAGTTATCATACATTGCACTCGCAGTCATGAGCTCACGTTTTTTGATGAGCTTAAACTAGCTGGACTTGGACTTCACGACCTGAAGAAACTTGTGGAGTCGCCTCTTTGCACAGTCGAAGATGTCCGTCATGACAACACGGACGCCATCGTTGGAAAGTTCAACAAGTTTGCTAGATTACTTGTTGAAAAGAAGCCTTTTGAAGATGATCCAGATGGTGTATTTGACTATGAGTCCAAATGCGAGTGATGAGAAGGAAATAATACAAATACCAAAAGACTAGAGGGAGATTGTAAGGCCCGGTTTTGGTTGTTGAGTCTTTCGTATTTGTAATTAGTTTATTTACAGTTTTAGATTATTTACGTTTATATGTATTGGGCCCGAGGCCTTTGTATTTGGAGCCCATTGGGCATTATCAATGAAGAGTGTATGATAATACATTCACTATATAAAGTGTGTGTATAGAATACACAACCTAACCTTTTCACAAAACAGTTTTATCCAAGTCCTTAGAAACTCTCTCAACCTCTCTAACCCTCCTCTCTATTTTCGGCTCTCTCTAACACACATACAAGATCCGAGATCTCGGTCCAACTAGTTGTTTCCGCCAACTAGTTGTGAGGTTGATCCAAGAATAACTAGTATCTTAGTTTGTTTTGTTGTTTGATCTGGTTTCGGACCTACAAGACCCACTGTTGGTAAAACCCGGATGCCCTAAGGATTGGACCGGATATCACAAAGATTCCGATCTTTCTTCATTGAGCCACCAATTCCCTCCATAAAGTGTTGTATGTGGGGATTGAACCCACCACTACACATTAGAAAAGACGTATATGTATAAATTTATCGATAGTTATTGTCTTCTAGAAAAACCTAGATGAGGTGGAGGGGTAAGGGATTGACCGGTTCACGAGAACTTTGAATTGATTAACCATTCATGTTTTCTTTAAATTGATTATAGAACATTGTATTGCTTATTCGTTAGAATACGTCTATTTATAGACATGCACCACATACAAAATTCTTAAACGTATGGGGTCATTATTGGCGGTCATTCGCTAATAACTAAGCGAATGGCCTTCCCATACCCCACAACCTAGGCGTATGGGAGCATATCTAAGCGTAAAAGGGTTCATACGCTTACAAGTAAGTGTGTGATTAGCTATAACTAAGTGAATGGTCATATATATATATATATATACACACATGCATACTTAAGCTTATGAACCATTCCCATTACATATTAATCCCTAAACTACCCCTTACCCTATTTGAACAACTACGACCACAATTTATTGTACTAACAAGAATAAAGTTAAGAAACTTAATCAGTCAGATTTGTTAAATTAATCACATATTTAGCTTAATCTATTTATTGTATGGTTCACGATTGGGTTAACATGTTTGATAAAAGAGGCCGTATTAGCCGACACAAAACCTGATTAGTTTCTTGCCATGTGAGGAATTTCCGCTACTAGTTAATTATATCCAACTCTATAAGAATGAGAAAAGAAAAAACAAAGATATTCTAATTACAAGAAGAAACTTTATATGGTTAATTAAACATATTCTTTGAGGACGAATAACTTTTGCACTCTTGGAATCATAACAAATTACATCGATGATCATAAATCAAGGTTTTACGTTGTTTATTTTGTGATCTATTGATGATTAATATGCACTCGGCATGGTGATGATATTTAAGGCGAATAAGGTTCCCGACAACATGAAATCTTGAACTAAATTTCACAAGAACAACCAAAGATAGACCCTTTCCGGAGTCTAGAATGTCTTGCATACTTCTTCCGGCACCATACATAGGCTTATTTGTTGTCCCCAAGTGTAACAAGAAAGAAGTTGGCCCATTACTTGATGCATAGAGTGCTTGGTTTTCCTGCCAAAACAAGATTAGCCAATCGTGGTTTACATTATTTGTCATGGTTTGTTTGACAAGTTAAAAGAGTGACTTACAGTCGACGTTACAAAAGGGATATCGTCAAATGACATAGTTAAGACGATTGGATGAATATGAAGACCATAGAGTCTCGACTTGATGTTTACAAGTAGATTTATTGAACAATTACATGTGAGAAATTTTGTGGTAACACCTGTGTTATCTGCTCCTTCCCCTAGCTGAAACTCGTTCATTCTTTTGATCTATAATCATACAAGAAAGAAACTAAAACGATAGAATAATTTCAAAATAAAAGTAATAAAATATTTTCAAGACTATGTAATTCAAGAAAGAAAAAAAAACTCAACAGAAAAATACTATGTTTTGTTTTCTTTGAATTAACTTTATACATACACAAATGAAAATCGGATCTCATTTTCAATTTTATGGCGATGTTACGACATCTGTTATGGTCATTCTTCTCATTTTCCGTCATTTGTCACATCTACGTCATGTCAGTGCCAACTCGGCTTTTCCTCCATCATTAACCCCATCACTCCACACATATTTATATGAAATATAAATAAAAAATAAAGGAAAAGAACACAAAAGGTTCGACTGGTGGATTTGGGAATGACCGGCGTGACCGTACGTGGTAATGAATGACCCTTGCATGATGAGCTGTCCACGCAGAACCCTTGCGTGAGGCTTAGGGAGTTAGGGAGGTATACCAGTTGGTCTTAGTATGCAATAAATGAGTAAATGGCATTATGTTAACTTAAATTTCCAAAAAAATATTGTATCTGAGTTATAAATTTTTAAATAAAGTATCACAAAATATAAACTAGGTTATTATAAGATTCGGCAAGGCTTTTCAAAATAAATCCGGTTTGTACCCTAATCGAACTGTAGGGCTAAAATCGGTTGATAATCCTATGCTTTTGGAACATGATTGAAACCGCTTAAACTTGATCCATTTTGGTTTAAACCTGGTTTCAGAGTGATCAAACACCATCCTTTTCCCCTTAAAAAGCCCGGTTTTAATCTGAACCAGTTTGAATAAAACCCAATTTGACCATATTAAACTCAGCCCAAATTTGCTTCGAGCCAGAACCCGATTTGTGTACCTGTAGATGTGATACGTAATACGGTTTCCTTCACAATTCTATGTTCAGAATTTCATTGTTCTTTTAAGATCATATTGATTAATAGATCAACTTTAATTGGGCTAAGCTTATTCAGTAGTACAATACCCGTGATTGTTTCAATCATCAAAATATGGGCTTGGGCTAGTCTTCCGTTACGCTCAAAAATAGTTTCTATAAGGATGGAACATCAATATTTGACCAAATGCTTTTGGCTAGAGGTATACAAATCGGGTTTTTTCTAATACCCGGGTTCGGGTATGGAACCGATTTCGGGTATGACCGGGTATTGGAAAATCGGGTATTGAGAGAAATCGGGTAGGGTATTGAGGAGAAAAACTCAACCCTATACACCCGGGCAGGGTATGTTCGGGTTCGGGTATTGCCGGGTATTGGAACCGGGTATTTTCCGAGTACGGCCGGGTAGTAATATCCGGTTTTGAATTTTTAATTTTATTATTCTTTTAAATTTGTTTAAAATTTATATTTCCTTTGTAATTTATAAAACTAATTAAACCATATTACAAAAACCATAATTCCACTTAAGCACAAATCATTTTAAAAAAACTTAAACATAAAAGTTGTGAAGTAACATAAAAATATACTATAAAAACTCATGTATTATTTCGGGTATTAGAAAATTGGTATCGGGTATAACCGGGTATGGTATAGGGATGACCGGTTCCGGGTATTTACGGGTATAAATCGGGTACGGCTCTGGGTACGGGTATTGAGCTCAAAAAACATACCCTATCCACACCCTACGGGTAGGGTCGGTTCCGGTTTCGGGTATAGAATACCCGGGTATAAAAAAACCGGTTCCTCGTATTTTTTTCAGGTCCGGTTCCGGGTACGGGTTTTTTGTGCACCTCTACTTTTGGTGGTGTTCATTTTTATAAGTGGTGGTGTTCATTTTTATAAGTTTGAGGGTTTAACTCCTGGTAAATAGTGGTGCAGAATTAGAAGTAAAATTATAAATCTTAGATTTAGAAGTAAAATTAAAAAGTGTGTATATGTATTAGCCGTCAACAAACTTGTATCTATATATTATCTAGGTTTGTATCAAATACAAATGATATTAACGTGTAAATAGTGAGAATCAAGTAGAATAATTATATAATTACATCATAGAGAATATAATTAATGAGACACTAATTCGTCATTGATTCAAATTTGCCGTTAAGAAAAATATAGCTTATAAATATAATTAAATATAGCTTATAAATATAATTAAAGGTATACCTGTAAATATATATATTTAAACTAAATGAAATATTAATTAATTTGTAGTGGCCACGAGTAAAAGAATATAGTTAATGATGTTACACATACGCATGTAATTAGAACCACTAGATGGTCATATGAAAAAGAAGGTTTTAGCTAAGGTCATTCCTTTCCAGGACCATATAGTTTTTTCCATCCTTGTCTTTGGCCATTATCTTTTTCCAATCTCGTGATTCCAACTAACTCTACATATTGTTTTCAAATTAACCTTTAGTATATAATAAGTTAAAATAAATGCTTTGCAATTCTGAATTTTGGTTGGAACTAAACTAAAAAAATAATTTCGAACAGTATTGTGTTTGAACTTTTTTTTTATTTGTGTGTAACTAATTATGTGAATTTATTATTTATTGTTGAAACGTTTGAGTGATTTTTACTTTATGTTAGTCAAAATATTTTATTATTCATAATATAACTTTATTAAATTTAATTTATTTTTTAGGTTGGGTATTTTTGTCATTTTTAGTGAATTGTATTCTATTCCTTTGTCTTTTTCCTCATACCAAACAACACAAAATAATGGTTCATTTCATTTTGAACAGGTAACCAAACATGACAATGAAATGGTAATGATTCATTGCATTCTTTGCCCATTCAATTCATTCTTCCATTCCATTCATTCATTCAGTCCAGTACCTAGTTTAACTTTTTAGACATTCATATGTCGATTCAGAAAAGTTAACAAAAAAAAACTCACTTACTATGTCGTTTCCATATTAATAATGAATTAGAAAAACGTTAACTCAAAACCTAAAAAATCTCAAAGGATACTTTCTTTTATTTACTCTTGTTGATCATGTAGGTTTTTTTTAACTGCAAAAGGAAATTATATAAAAGAACATCGAGAAAGCTAAAACTTTTCTTTAATATGAGATTGGAAATTTCAAATATCTTTGTTAAATTTTTTTTTTATTAATTACTATACTTTTACCGAAGGGCATGCATTTGTAACATGTGTTTTCTTTTTTGGAGGTCGAGTATTCAATCCTCATGGTAGGTAGATTAAATGGATTTGAGAGTAGAGTGTTGTTCTTCTGCCAACTTATTAAACTAGATTTTAGCAAGTCGAGCTCAAGTAGTTCGCAAACGACCAGCTTGTTTACACATCTAGACTCTAGAGAGAACAAGAGTAATTGAGAGTGAAAGGTGACCTTAAGAGAGATAACCGGAGAAGGAGGCTTAGTAATGAGATAGAAGAACAACAATGCAACTCCAAAGCTGACCATCAATCTTAAACTTATCTGAAACATGATCCAAACACATGAATCCGAACGCGAGAACGACACAAAATCCCACATCTTCTTCCCAACATCTTTCTCTTCCCATGGCCCTTCTTCATCCTCACTCTCCACACACTTTTCACCAAGTTTCACCACCACACCACCACCATCACCATCGGTTTCATGGTCCAAGCTTTCTCGAGAGATCAACTTCTTGTCATGCATGGAATTGGAGGATCCACGAGATGAGGAGTAGTGGGAGAGAGTGAGGCGACGTTGTGTGGTTGGTGAGTGAAATGAGACGGTTGTGGTAGGACTTTGGACGAAGTATAACGCGGTGTATTGGTGGGATCGAAACAATGCTTCTTCCTCCGATGGTTCCATGTTCATGATCTAGAGTTCTTGATAGTGAATTATGATATACTAATGGTGATATAGTGAAATGAGGGGGTTTATTTGGTTTTAAAGCTGACACAAAAAGTGGAAAACAGGTTGGTATATATTTTTATCATATTTTGGCAAAAGTATATATTTCTTTGTCCTGAAAGATTTACCAAAAGTGCAACTCATGACTTCAATTAAAAGTATTGAGTCACACTAGTGGTGTGTGGCTTGATGTTTTAGTTGATAATTATTGTAAAGGAACTCCCATGACAAGCAATTGCGCCACTAAGTAAATGTATACTGTAGTAAATAGTCGTATTCATCGGTATTCATCAACTGATTACCCATGAAAAAGTGTCGCATGATGTAAGGCCCCGTTACCGGTAGCCCTACTTTCGTGTTGGATTTACTCATAAACGCAGTTCTAAATATCAGAGTTAATTAAAACATTCGCGGAATATAAAAGCTTTCATAAAACATTTCATAACAAAACACGTCTTGTCTTAAAACATCATTTTGTCTTTCAAAATAAATGAAACATTAAACTTAAACGTCTTGAGTCTTCCGATGCCAGCCTCTTATTCAGTGCCACGTGTCTCCTCAAGCGAGCTGCCTCATCCTACTCACCTGCGTGCATACTAAAAGTCAGCTACGCTGAGTGAGTTCTAGTTAATCATACATTATACAATACACATAAACTTATATTCTTTCATTCATACTTTCATACTTTCATACTTTCTTTTGTATTAACTTACTTTCATATCTTACGTTATAAAGAGCATTACGCCCTACATTCCTCGAGTATTATTAGGGCTCGGTACCCTCATTCCTCGAGTATTATTAGGGCTCGGTACCCTCTTTCCTCGAGTATTATTAGGGCTCGGTACCCTCTTTCCTCGAATATTAGTAGGGTTCGGTTCCCTAGTTCTCGAATATTAGTAGGGTCCGATTCCCTCTTCGTTACCATACAACCATACATCATACCTCGAGTATTATTAGGGCCCGGTACCCTCTTCGTAACCATACAACCATTCAACCATCCTTTCCTTCTTTTATTAACTTTATCACGTTCATACACATAAGCATACGTATCATACTTTACCTTATACATAGCGTTACAACCTGACAGTACGTGCAATATCTGAAGATCGTTCAAGTACCATCAAGCAACCATTCATACATTTCACATTATTCACATAAGGCATACACTTATCACTTAGGATAAGCGTATTAACAAACATATCGAGTATGCACACAGCCCCGAAAACATAACACATAATTGAGGCTAGAAACTCACCTGAATCCTGTTACGCTCTCCGTTAATCGTTATCCCCTTCTTGAGCTGTGCACGGCTAACTGTATAATATTTACATGTATCAATTAACTACTACTACTCATGTTGTATTTCTATCTTTATATAACCCACAACGAACGGGGGTCCGGGGGCAGCGCCCCTGGCAGCGGGGTCTAGAGGCGGCAGCCCCTTGTCCAAGGGGCAGAGCCCCTGGATGGGGTCGAGCTGCCAGGTCAGCTTGGAAAAATTTTATTTCCATTAACTGTCTTAACACATTTTCCATTAGGTTTTTAATTTATTTTCTAATGGAACTTGACTTTAGGCGAAGTTAAACCTTAGGCGAACTTAGCTTTAGGCGAAGTTAAACCTTAGGCGAACTTAGCTTTAGGCGAAGTTAAACCTTAAGCGAACTTAGCTTTAGGCGAAGTTAAACCTTAAGCGAACTTAACTCAGGGGAAGTTAATTAGTTAGGCGAACTTGCTTGCAAGCGAAGTTAAGCTTGCAGGCGAAGTTAAGCTTTGCAGGCGAAGTTATGGTTTTGCAGGCGAAGTTGCCCAGTTCAGCTACGGGTTTGGTTTTTATCAAGCATTTTGGCGATTTTAATACCCTTGTTATGGTTCGACATCACCCACTACGTTCCCTAACCGTTTTCGGTCGTATATATACCCCGTATATACTATAAAGCTTGGACCTTTAAGTAAAAACGTTCAATACTACGTAAACTTTAAAGGTCAAGAACATACCTTTAGCGCTCGTTCGATCTTGGTTAGCTTGTTTATGCCCTCTAGATCTCGTGTAATAAGATCTAATACCAACTAACGTTTACTCTCTCTCGGATCTTGCTCGTTTATGGTGTGTGTGTGTGTGTTTGGAGTGTGTAGAGATTATGATGGAAATGAAATGAGGGTTTAGGGTTTTAGGTTGGTTTAGGGGATATTTATATCTCTTAAAGCCCATGGACCTAAGGCCCATTCTCATTTAACCCATCTCAATTAATCTAAGTCCATGATCCGTTCTTTACTCGATATTAATTAATTAATAACGCGAAATCACTAAACGTAACTTTCTTTATTCAACATTATAAATTTTAGGATGTTACACATGATTAAATTGACGTTTACCGACGGCTATCCGTAGGTATGTGTAGAAATCTAGAGTTGGAGAGGGTGAATATATGTTTTTAAGCTTTTTCACTTGTTTTAAACATGTTCAAGATTGCTAATCTTATTTGTAAACTCTATGTGTAACTCAAGTAACAAAGAAAGCAATTAGTAAAGAGTTTAAGGGTTAGATATGACAAAACTAATTTATGGAGTTTCAAGTGAATGTTAACGAATCCATTCTTTATCCTCTAGCCAGTTCTCCGCCTGAGAGTTTATTTCACTAGCCGTTTCCCTAAATAGTATGGATCACCAACGCAATTAGATAAAAATAGTGATCACACTCTTCAATACGGATTGTCAAGATAGGGTACTAACAAGTCATAAAACATTAATTATGTTAAGATAGTAAATGCTCGCAATATTATGTCAAATAGTGTTAAACACTCGCAACAAAAACAACATTATATCAAGATAGTGTTCCGATCCTAATTTCAGAAACACTATATCAAGATAATGTTTTTCCTCTCTCAAATAATCAACAAATGACGAACACTCACAATCAAACAACTAGTCCCACACTAATGATGCCCTTCAATAATACATGAATATTTGAATGATATTGTAGAAGTTTTTCTTCTTTTTCGATCTATTTCTTCAAATGATATTAGATATGAAGTATCTTAAAGAGATATATTAAGTGATTATATGTGAAAGTTTAGAACAAATGTCGTGAACAAAATGGTTTATAAAAAACTTATAGACACAAGTCATACAACATCGTAAAAACTGAACTAGGAATTAGCCATCCACGACCGATCCCATTGTCCAGTATAACCTAGAGTGTTTGTGAACATTATACTTTTATCTTGTCCACTTTTGTAACATCTTTTCCATATATTTGAACAATGTTAAATACTCGTGTTATTGTTTATTTCTTTCGTATTTGTGTTCAATTAGCGTATGTTAATCCTAACAAAAGAAATTAGAGAATGTAGCTCACGAAACTACATATATGCATCTTACGTAGCTACATTTTAAGACGAGGTAAATTATGTAGATTACGAGCTATATATATATATACTTTTGAGAACTACATGCAATTTTTTATTACTTTTTTAGTTTTGGTAAAGATTAACTTCACATAAAAAAAGAACTAAGAAATTAATACTAAAAATTTAGTGGTTAAAAGAGTTTTCAAGTATTTCAGAGATTCTTGTTTGAACCGTCCCTTACATGTGTGTATTTAGATTCAATGATAAAATAATTAATAAAATATGAATTATACATATAAATATATTTGAATTGGTCAATGAATATGATAATCAATTAAATGTGAATTGTATATAATATATATATGAATAGGGTTAATGATAAAAGCATGGTTGCTTTTGGTATCATATCTTTGGCCTTGAAAAGCAAAACATTTCGGTGTAAAACAATATATACTTAAAGCTAAAGAAAACACGGCAATCAATGGCTTTGGCTAGGTAGGGCTTTACAATTTCACTTGAATATATAATTCATCGTTTCTTAAATGGTTAATAAAATTAACTCCAAAAGGGAGATATTAAAGGTGTGCGCATAATACAAAACCGAAAACACATGAATACAACACTTCATGAAGAAGATAATAAAAGGGTATTTTATAAAGAAAACAGAGTTTAAAACACATGAATACAACACTTCATGAATAGGGTTAATGATAAAAGCATGGTTGCTTTTGGTATCATATCTTTGGCCTTGAAAAGCAAAACATTTCGGTGTAAAACAATATATACTTAAAGCTAAAGAAAACACGGCAATCAATGGCTTTGGCTAGGTAGGGCTTTACAATTTCACTTGAATATATAATTCATCGTTTCTTAAATGGTTAATAAAATTAACTCCAAAAGGGAGATATTAAAGGTGTGCGCATAATACAAAACCGCAAACACATGAATACAACACTTCATGAAGAAGATAATAAAAGGGTATTTTATAAAGAAAACAGAGTTTAAATAAATCACTAAACTCTGTAGAAAGTAATAAACTTTAACAAAAGGACTAATTAACGGTCTTTCGTTGGATCATGTTGAAAATCACGTGACAATCATGTGCAATTATAAAGTATAAACAAATTAAAGTTTCGGGTTGAAACAAGTTTTGGAAGGCTAAAAATAAGAACCTATGAAACCAGTTAGATTCGGTTTGAAAGCAGTTCGTGTAGGAACCGGTTTAGTAGAGGTGCAAAAAAGGTACATGTGCACAAATTGGTAGTGTTATTTTTCGAGATGTTTACCATCCTGTTTTGACGGATTTAGGTTCAATCGTAAACTAAACCGTTAACAACGATTCTTTATTATAAAAATACAAAAACTAATCAATGAAATTAAAAACCGAACATCTTTTAAAAATTTGGTTTCGCGGTTTGGCTTTATTGTCCTTCTCTTAAAAATGCAATATATACTAAAAATTTTATTTGTAGAATAATTAGGTAGTCTGGTAATTTTATAAAGAGAGACAAAAATGAGAAAAATTTATAGAAAAAAAACACAATAAAAAAAATAAATAATAAAAAAAATCACAGCTCAAATTTTAATACGAAAACAAAAAAAGTAAAACACAAAAATATTTACATCGTCTTCCTCGTTCTAAAAAACACAATGTTGAGGAAAAAAGATTATTCCGTCATTGACATTAATTGTGTCATTTTTCCTTAATATTGTGTCTTTTTTTAGTATTGTGTTATATTAATCAACATTGTATTACCGTATATTTTGTGATCTAACATACATTTTTTATTTATAATTGAGTCTTTTGTTAATTTTTTGTCACTGTGTTTTTTCGTTGTTTTTTTGGAGGAGAATGACGAGAGAATCATTTTAGTTTTCAATTTTTTTTCTTTTTATTTATATTTTGAGTTATGATTTTTATTTTTTTTGAGGGGAATTTTTTGTGAATTTTTTATTTTCACAATTTTTTTCATACTTTATATTTTTGTCTCCATTTGTATTTTAATTTTTCCCTAATTAGTTATCCATAAGAAATAGTTCAAAGTTAAAATAAAATATATATCTCCAGAGAATTTTGAATTGCATGAAAAGGCCAAGCAAAGATACGATTTCTAGAAGAACAATAACATCTCTCTTTCAAATAGATATGATTCTTACAAGAAGAGTAAGTACACATTCAATCTTCCAACATACACAAAACAAGAAAGCAATAGACGATAACATGATGATTTAACATGATTTTAACTAAACTGACCTATATTAGGTATATTCTTATTTAATGACATCGCTTGCAAGTACATAACTTGGTATACATAAAGACTGAACTAGGGTTTGTATCTTATTAAACAATAAATCTAAACTGGACTGGCTTGGCTTAGGTCCGGCCACCCTGCACCTGTCACCTCTTTTAATTTCAATTAATAATCGACCCAAACAAGACTTATGAACCCAACAATCTCTCACTCGGTGCCTTGAACACGTTCATATGGGCTCTTAATCGTACTTATGTAATCTAAACATTATGCTTCCTTTAGTTTCCACTGCCTTCTCATTAATTTAACTTGAAGGCCCATTGAAGCTCACCGGAGCTCCAATACATTAGTCATGACTAAAACTGCCCCAACCGAATTATCTGTTCCTACCGGCTCCCACTGAAACGAATTGTCGGATCCTAAGATATCACGAGAACAAACACTCTTCATATTGAGCAAACAATCAATCGGAGAGACTTTTGTAGCTAGAATACTGGTAAGAACTGTCGACCTGAAACATGACATGCGCTCCCATTGTCATGATGTCCTCCGACTGATAAACTTCCTGGATTTTCATGGGGAATCTTCACTTTGGCTCTAGGTTTATTACTTGCAAAACGACACTCTTCTGCCTACGAGATTCTATGAACTGGAATTTGTCTTTCATCGGAACTGGACTATCTCCTTCTGGTGATATGTCGACCATATACAACGATCCATTTTCTTGCCATGAGCTGACACAAGATTTCCTTTGACTACCTTTCACCGCCCATTCCCAAACTTAACATCGTGACCATGGTCATCCAACTGCGCAACTCAAATCAAACATTTCTTCAAACTTGTAATGACCCTCACGTATCTCAAAGTCCAAGAAGTCGGCTGAAGTTATCAAATCAACATCTCTCATACCCGTAACCTCTAGAAGATCATCGTTCTTTAGTCGAACCTTTACAAAATTCCCAAACTTTAGATTCTTCATCGTTTCATTTGTAACTACATTGAGTGGCATGAAACAATGCACCATAATCCATCAGCCAATAATCAAAATCACTATCAACACTACAAACTAAAGCATCTTTAGTAGTGACCTCGTCACCTATCTCATCTTCTATAACGTTAACTTATTTTCTTACCACTCGGACATTGATTCCTAAAGTGTCTCGTCTCCTAACAATTCCAACATATAATATCTTTATGAGTCTTAGACTGACGCTTCTTTTTGCTTCCACTGTCTCGTTGTTTTCCCTACCTCTGCCTTCTGTAAACAACATATTACTCGATTATTCACTTGAACTTTTGCGTCTTAGTTTCTTTTACCAACATCAGGTCCCAAATCCCACCAACAAGAATTCAAGAATTTATAGTTGAACTACAAATTGTTGTCATTGTTCAAGACCAACTGTCGTGCAATGGGGATAATAACAACATGCCTTGAATTTCATCATCAAACTTAGTGTCGACTGACACTAAAAGAGACATAATCGAATTAACATTAATATATGTGTTGTAACTAACCCACCCTCTTACATTCTAGTAGTCACCAGCTCTCGAATCAGATAGACCTTATACGCTTTTGAGGGCTTCTCATACCATGCTATGTGGTTTCCTTAATGATATTAAACGCCACATCTTTCGGCAATGACAAAATAAATATTGCCCTAGCCTTCATATGTAACTCATTTCAATCCGCTTCAAACAAATGTTTTGGTTTCTCATCATCAAGCACTACATTCAAGTCTTTCTGACAATGTAGTGCTTCAATTTGCATGTTCCACCAACAAAACTTTTGTCCGTCAAACTTCTAAATCAAAACATTTCCGTCTTCTATCATGACACTGACTAAACAAAACTTGGATAAAAAAAATACAGAGACAGACATAGTAATGGCACATGCCTGAACTTAATGGTTGTTCGACTAAACTATGCTAAACAATTAGCCTATTTATATGTAGCGGAATAAAGAACTGCATGTATATCGGAAATAGAAACTTTAAAGTGAAACGATAAACCAAATAAACGTGTCTGGCACTGATCCTCCGGTTTGTTAAACAGTTTCTTCTGATTTGACGACTGTACTTGGCGGCAGAGGTGGTGGTGGTGGCAGCAACGGTGGTGTGTGGTGGCGGTGGGAGGGTGGTGGAGATGATATAGTGTGAATAAAATGGATAAAATGAATTTAGGAATATGTGATTTCATTCTATTGAACAACCAAATACATTTTTTTTCCATTTCCTCACAACGATCCATTTCATTCCTCCTCTCAATCTAACATGCAAAACGCTACCTAAATATTATTATATTTCGACAGGTGGGGCGTGACAAAAATGACGAGGGTTCAAGTTTCATAACGAACAAAATTAGAATAATAATACCACTGAAATTTGGATCCTCAAACTTACAGCTGGGGACACACTCTATAGACACCTGAATACCATTATACTACAATACCGTTGGTGCATGTCTTAACAAAATAGTCAAGTTTTATTTTAAATATAATTTAAGAAAGGAAGAAAAAACTGAATTCTACACAGACATACATAGATCTATCTAAATTATCATAATTGATAATTTGCTAATAAAAAATACATCAATAAAGTTTCATACAGAATGCGTGCCCATAAAAAATGTATTCTTGATTTATGATTTTTTGGGACAATCATGAGCGCCGGTTGTTATACGTTAGCTTGTGCGTCTCATGATGTAAATTAAAGGGTATGAGTAATTATGCTTGTATGACAACATAGAAAATTACATCAGTTCTAAACTCCTAAATTGCGTATTTTCAATTTTATATCCTAAAACGTCTCTTTATCATAGAAAAATATGTATTGTAACCAAGTATTACACGCTACGTATGTCGCATTACATCTTTAATATTGGTCTCTACTTCTATATCCTTTTAACCTAGCGAAGTTGGTAATATATGAATGTTAACAAGTTAAACGTAAAAATGTTGAGAACGTACATACCGTTGTAAATTTGTCTTTCATGATACGAATAAACATTTTGAAATTTATCTTTTTTCTTAGAGAAGAATCACCTCCAACTTTATCAAAGTAAAAAAACAAAATAATCGAGTCAAAATATCCAATTGCTAGAATTTTACTAAAGAACTCTAGGTAAACCATCATAGAAGAATATAAATAGCAGTTCAGATCTCAATTTATATGTATGACATGTTTTCATATTAAGTTGAGGGGTTGTGTAACAAACATAATATCTTTCATTTTAATTTCAAGCTTTGTTGTAATGGTTTGTAAATTGTTTGTTATTTTTTTATTTCATGTGTGGGCTTCTCTCGTGGTTCATGGGCTTCTCCAAGTCGCTATTCAGCGCATTGTAATTGTTAGGCCATGGATTGCTAGTTGCTACAAAAGTATAAAGTACAAACACACTTTTTGACAATTATTCTTGTTCTACTCTCTTTGTCGGAATTACCGATTTCTTTGTAATTTGAATAAGTTTTGTTCTCGTAAACCATGAATTATTGGTCTAGTAGTATGACTTCCCTTTGTATAGATGCGAGGTTATAGATTCAAATCCTTGTGAAGGTAAATATGGAATTTTATTGGTAAAAAAATATTTTTTTATATGTATTTGGGCCTCTAAATCGTCTAGCTTTAGGTTTGTTGTGTTTTTTTATTCGTATATATTTGATGTTTCTTACTAGTGGCGAAGCTTGGGCTTAGTCACGGGAGTGACCGAAGTCATGGACTCAAAAATTTTCGAGTCGACGATTCGGTTCGTGTCAGTGATTCGGGTCGGGTCGGATCAGACAATATGACATCTATATATCTCATTTTTCTTCTATTCAAACAATTGTTCATACTTCATACAATAAAAAGAATAAAATAATATTTTAACCAAAAAACCCTAAAATATTCATGATGATGTGAGAGGAAGGGTGAGTAGAGATAAACAAATTCGGTATTGATACAGGTACCGGTACCGAAATCGGTACACAATTGGTACCGTCGGTACCAAATAGATACCAAAGTTTTGAGTTTTGGTACCGTATATCTCAAATTTTACCTTCAATACTGTTATCGAATTGAATATTTTGGTATCGGTATGGGCACCGTTACGGTACCGATCTCATCCCTAAGGGTGAATACCTAGAAGAAGAATTGGAAAGACCTAAAATATTTATAAAAACAAATTTTTTATTATTCGACTAGTATTTTGAAATTTTTGTTTATAAATATTGCGAGGTTTTAGAAAAAAAAAACAAACGATATTATATTTAAAATAAAAATCAATAGTGACCGGTGGCATTTTGGAAAAATACATCGGGGGTGACTGCGCTTAATACCTATAAAAATTTTCGAGAAAAAACGCGAAATTTACCCTACTAACGGAGAAAACGGCAGTGGCCGGGTGCCCGAGGCCACCCCCGGTCTCCACATAGCTTCGCCCCTGTTTGTTACTTGTCTACTGAACCGGTTAAACCGGTTGGCCGGGTTGCTGAATTACCAGACCCATTCGCAAAATGAAAGAACCTGAAAGCATGGGAAGTTGGTGCACATGGGTGTTGTAGTTGTTTCAACATATGTTTTGTTTATTTTACATAATCTTTTGAATTCCTTAAATAAAGGAAGTGGGGACGCCCACTACGTCTGGTAGCTAGTTGTTCTAACATATGTTTTCTCTCTTCTCATCTCATAACAACTTTTAATCATCTCTAAAAAATGGAGACTCTCCTCACGTTATTTAAAGATTGGAATGGGAATGCTGTAAATTGTACTTGTTTTGCATTGGGAAGATATCGAAAATTGCAACAAATCTATTATTTCTTCCTATTTTCTTATCTACTTCCTTCTATTTTCCTATACTTCACAAACCCTACTCAATCCCCATCAATGTTGTTCTGAATAAAAAAATGTATCAAAAGGTTATAAAGTTACTGAAGAAACACTAAGTGACCCGGTGCAGATTATAGATAATCTGGGGGTTAAGTAATGTTTCCCACGAGAATGAGGTCCAACAGAGACGGTTGTTCTTCAGGGGACCTGCAAAACAAACACCGTAAGCTCGTCACTGAGAAGGGGGGGGTTCCTCCTTGTGACCACCCTCCGGCGTGAGAATCAGACTAGGTTGCTCTGAATATAAGTGTATATTAAGAGATTGCTAGATAACAGGATAGCAGATGATCTTACCATTCCAAGATGTTGGAGTATTTATAGCCGAAGGTAGGTTTCCTAGAAGGTACAGCCGGCTGAATAGTATTCCTGTTCTACCAACAGTGGACTATGCACAGGCCATACTGGTTGGTGGATAGGTTACGGCCAACAGTAACTATGTCGGCTGCACTATTCCTCCAACTGTAGATTATGCACGTCCTACCTACTGTGGATTATACGCAGGCCATGCTGGTTGGTGAATAGGTTACGGCCAACAGTAACACTATTTCACCAACTGTAGGCTGCGCACGCCCTGCAGTAAGGGTTGGTGAGTAGGCAGCGGCTAATAGTGACAAACAGTACTAGAGGGTGCTCCTCCTCGTACTGTTGTCGGTGAGCTGTCACCCTGTGATTGGCTCATGGGCTGTTCTGGTCAGATTGTCTGTCCTATCCATACCTTGGTAGGTATAGTACAGAAGATCTTTCAGAATCATACGGACTGGCTCATTTTGGCAGGATTGTTCCCGTCTTGCTCATTCCTTCATGTGACTACTGAAGTATCTATTGTCTTGTGCGTGTAGCCCTGCTGTCTGCGGGTAGCCTTCCCTGATGGCTTGTATCCGCAACTGCGGGAACAGGCGGGGTACTTCACCATTGGGAGGCTTTCCCTGCGTGTACAGCTTGCGTACTGCGCGTAAGGTTCTCTGAGCATGGTGGATCCTGCGGAAGCAGATGGCCTTTGCGCAGACGTCCCTGTTCAAGGTGAGTCTTGCGGGACCAACTGGGCTCTGCTGGGACCTACCTCTTCAGTTACCAACTTGTCGATAGTTTTTTTTTTATTGTTTTTGAACGGAGACCAATTTGTTAATAGACAAGTTATCATCCGTAAATAATATATTTTCGTAAAAAGGGATTTAAAAGTTGGAATGATTTGAATCGCTAACATAACAATTTTAAATTTTAAATTAATAATGGTCCATCCTCTTAGTTTAAAACTATAAGTAACATGCTGTCAATTAAATCTGAGTATCGATCACCAAGACACCATACCTTTTTCATTACAAAATTGTTTTAAATTAATATATGTGATACATTTTTCAATTTAAAGATTAACTTAGTTGTAGATTCTTTTAGTACCTTTTGTAACTTTCATGTGATATATCCATCATTTGTTGAGTAAAAGCTCTTATTTTCTTAAAGTAACTAAAACTACATTCATATGTATGAAAAGTATCAAAAAAACATCAATGTAAAGGTGTTAATGTCAAAATTGTATGGTATGATTCGTTAATAAGATTTAAAGCCGTCTTGTTCTTGAGTTTTTTAACCAAAGAAAGAAAATGAAAGGAGAGGGAAGGATAAGAAAGTGAAGGGAAATATATTTTTTTTAATTATGTGTGTTCTTGAATTGGAAGGAAATTAGAGAAAAGGAAAGGATAACTATGTTCTTAAGTTGGATGAAAAGAAAAGGAAAATAACACTTTTACAATTTACCCTTAAGTTGGATGTTCTTAACTATGTTCTTAGTGGGTAATATTGTAATTTGGTTTTTTATCCTTAGTAATCAGCCTATTTTTTAGAGGATAATTTATTAGGAAAAAACAACAATTTAATCCCTCCTAAATCCTTATACTACTTTCCTTTCCATCCTAAAAAAATCCAAGAACACCCATTTTTTAACTATTCTTAATTTTACTTTACTTTACCTCCTTTAAAAAAACTCAAGAACAGTAAAAGTTGGTTACAAGAGCACAATCCCTTAACCACGGGTGAAACTTGATTAGCGATTTAGCCCACCAATGAGGTGGAAAGCCCATGAAGATCAAACCAATCCAAAACATGAAAAGGGAAAAAATAAAGAGAAGTAGGTAACATTGGAAAAAATGAAGATATCGAAAAAGTTTGATCTTAAATTGAACAAGTGTTTTACCTTGTGCAACAAACTAGTGTTTTATCCAGCTGGGGATCTCTTTACGTACCCATCGTGTTGTTGCGGTGCACTAATGTGAATTCGGGTGGTATAGGTTAAGTTCGTTAAGATACCGACACTAAATAAAAAATATTAATCTGTCAACGAAGAAAATAGTAGCGACGCTCGTAAAATAATAATAGAAAAATTAACATATTAGATAGTTCATAACAGTAACAACACTGATTTTCCCGTGCGCGTTGCAAGAGTGTGTCAACGCGAATCAGGTCGGTATTGGCTATGTTCATTACAGTACCAAAAATAAGCCTAAAAATAAATTCGTCATATTTAAAATAAAAACTCAAAAAATAGCAGCACTCGTATAGCGGATTATAAAAAATTAAAATATTTAAAACAATGTTTATTTGCTCGGTAAAACCCGGGTGTTGGTAAAACCCAAGCGTTGTGGCGATGAGTCGACACAAATTCGGTCGGTTTCAGTTATTTTCATTACGATACCAAAACTAAATAAACAAAACAAAAATATAAAAATTGATGTGGCTCGGTGGTGTTCCGCCACTTGACCAAATGAAAGCTATTGCGGCACAAAACATCATCTTTAATATATAAGTGATTTACACGTGCATTTCACTGATAATAATCCCAACTTTTGTGTATCGTTTCGAGATAAGTTTTACATTAGTCGACTCGTATTGTTCTTTTGATCAAAAGCCCTAAAACATCGGTCTGAAACTCAGAAAAAAACTTAACAATTGTATATATTTTTTAACAGAAGTCAATTGAGACAATAGTTAAAGGTTGGGACTACTGATAGTGATTTTTAAAGTTAGAATTATTATCTGTCAATACATAAAAGTTAGGATTATTTAATTTCAATTTACCTTTCTTTTTTTATTTACTTTATTAGAAGTTTTTTCAATTTTTTTTAAATCAAGAGATGGTAAAAAAAGGACTAAATGTCTTACATGTAAGAGACACATTGATAAACATGTACATAGAAAGACCAAATGCACCATTACACAATTTCCTGTCTTCACTTTATTTCTGTTGTACACAATACTACACTTTTCACATCTTCTCTTTATTTTTTTAATTACATTTCACTATTCACATTTCCATTTATATCCGTAACAAATGCCACTTGATCCAGGAATTTAGTTTAGCTCGTCAAAATCTGTTCCGAATGACGTATATATCCGACCCTATATGCCCCAAATTTTGATGTTCATCTTTCAATAAAAAAAATAGTATAAAAGAAGGTATAATGTCTCTATCTCCAAGTTCTTATTTTCCTAAAATTAAGGATGCCTCTGTGTTCAAAAATCAAGATAAGGTAACGAGGGGATACTTGCAAACAAGCCCTCCAAATCCCATTCTCCCATTTTCAAGCTTTCTCCTGCCCAATGATTTTCAAAACCAACTACCTCCTCCACTTTAACCTTACCATCAATATCCCTATTATTAAAGTGGTGGTTAAAATTGGTTGATCTCTTATCAACCATGTAATTAGTAGGATTAGCATTAACATCTCCATCCATGACCCCACACCCAAGGTTAATATTGTCATTTTCCATTCCTATCATGTATGGTACTTCAAGAATACCACAATCATCATATCCTCCCATGCTAACATCTCCTATGCATGGGGAAACATTAAACAAGCTTGATGTACCGTTTGTGTCATGGTTGGTGTTATTTTGAAGAAGTGGTCGCAATAGACCAAATTGGTCATGACCTTTCACAAGCATAGAATTATTATGCATGGATGATGATGTTGTCGTGGTTGATGTCAATGATGATTCCATGCACATCGCCGAAAGGTCATGATCGTGCATGGTTATGAACATAGCAGCACCCATGATGTCTCTACTTGGGTCGGGGGATGTCTCGTCAGTATTATTGTTTGGTGAGCTTTTAGAGACGTTGCTAACTTTTAGTCTTTTCTTTATCGTTGAGTTCCAAAAGTTCTTTATCTCATTATCTGTCCTTCCGGGAAGACGAGATGCTATTTGAGACCACCTGAATTTCTATACATAATAAGTAACATGCCACCAACAGCACATTAATTGAAAAGAATTGTGCCTAAATATAATTTTAGGGCTCGGTTTGACAACTTGGTCATCAACATGAGTTTTGATTCATAAAACTATGTGACATAGTAACATCTATCATTTCTTATATAGGACCCTTTTAATTCTAGTGTTAGATAAGTTAAAGCCAATATAAAAAGTATATTGTAGCTGCGACCTTCCATTCCTGAGCTTAATTTATATAAAATGATATAAGAAGTTTTTAGGGATTTGTATTTTTTTAAGCAAAACATGGTCGTAGAGTTGTATAACTTTTAATAAAGATTGTAAAAGTAAATGAAAAAAAAATGAAAATGACTTTTTCTTGTCGCTATTAAAACTCATTATCAAGTCATTTAACATGCATTTTGTTTGTTAAAAACTCATGATTTCTATATTAGTTCATTATAAGTTTTAACTTTTAAGTTATATACTTGTATATAGTAGTTATTGAGATGATGTGTAATTTAAGCAAAAGATTTTTTGTTTTAGAAAGCATATATGGAACACCGGTTATATAAATATTACGAAAACAACCATGCATTTTGAACATACAAAGATCAATGCCTAACTAAACAGAAAAATTAGAACATACAGCAAAACATCAGACTTTAAGGTACACTGGTCGCACCCCACTTAGACCAACGTAACACCCATGTTCGCGACACTCTTATTCTAGGTACTTTTTGTACTTTGATTAATGAACGGCATAATGATACTGTGTTTGCATGTGTTTTTTACAATGACCAGACCGTCTAACTCACCCAGGAATAACGTCCCATCACTTTACTTTGAAAAAAAAATCATTTGAATCAAGTTACGAACCTGAGACCATAAAGATCTCAAGCTTAACGATCAACGCGTGCCATTAGACCACATGGCCAATTGCATGTGTTAAACTAATATATTTAGATTTAATCACATTCAGAATTATTTTAAGCATCCATCAAATATATTCTGTTATCTTATATGAACATCAAACAGTTCATCTAAGAATTATTCAATATTCAAGAATATAAGTATACATATCTATCCACCAAGAATATAAGTATACATATCAATATTCAAGAGAAATCAATCCAGGTTATCACATATATGAAAATAATGTTACTAGCTAGGAAGGTATTAGTTGTACAAGTTCTCATGTGTGTAACACATAAATTTAGCGCCAACTTTGGCCTTCCAACGAAAGTTTTTGACAGAAAAATGAGGCATCAATTAATGTGCATTTCAGTATTTCACCTTTGTATGAATTTGTGTAAACACCTACATGTGTCTACTTTTAATCATTATTTGTTACTTGCCATAAAAACAAAAACAAAGAGAGGGTGAGGGACACACCTGTTGCCAAGAATAGAATGCAGATGAATAATAAGCTCTTCTTCTTGAGGCGAAAACGCGCCACGCTTAAGATCAGGTCTCAAGTAATTAATCCAACGAAGACGACAACTCTTCCCGCACCGTTGCAAACCGGCATTCCTAGCGATATCGGTCCAACAACCTTGACCATTCCATAACATGTAATTCATCAGCTTCTCATCTTCTTCAGGTGACCACAACCCCTTTCTAAGCTTTGTAACAACATTATTATTATTATTATTCTTGCCCACCTTTTCTCCTCCTATTAGTTCTGGCTTTCTCATTGGAAAGACAAGTTTTTTAATGCTCTAAGTAACAAAAGAATGAAGTTGGTCATTGATTGAAATCACAAAGTGCATATAAGCAATTCTAGAGATAGAGAGAGAAAGAGAAAGAGATGGATGGTCGTCTTGTTTTTAATTCAAGCTTGTCTTTTTCGATGCATTTTTCTTCGCTCACAAGGTAATCATCATATGTGTATGAGAATTAATTCATATTTCATACAAACAAACCATTTTGCTTCCACTTCACATAATATTCATCTTTCTATGACCCTACAAAGGTCCCCCTCCAATCCGTTTTCTACTCTATCTATCAAATTAACAAGGGCCCACAAGCATCACTATCATCATCACCATTACCACTTCGAGAAGCCACCCCCCCTACCCTATGTATATACACGTGTAAATATATATATGAGAGAGAGTGTAGAAGTGCTCTTTGTGCATACGATGATGTTTGTGAAAACTTACGGTTATTGTGTTTATGGGAGTAGTTAAACGTTACGTGAAATAAAGACAGTAACATATTAAAGCATGTCTATGTTTTGAGGTAAACCACTTCCTAAGCAAAATAACTGTCGGCAGCTAATGTTTTATCCCTTTACAATCATATATATGTATCATTAAAGATGAGTGATGCTAACCACACGACATATAATAACAACCAATCTATCTTTAACTACTGTTTCCTCAAACCACTCTTTGTCGTTCGTTTATTTCATCATTAATTTATTACGATTTGACATGAACATATTCTTATTTTATCTATCACCTGTGGACTTCATTTCTCAAGAATTAGACACCATACTGAATATGGTTTCAGTTTTTGATACATTATAAATCTTCATTTAATGAATAAAATGTTGGGGATTTTGGGAATTTTACTTGAATTTTATATCTATAATATATATAAACGAAAAAATAAAAATCCTACCTGTCGCGATGTGGTTGCTCCCCATTTTTTGGAGTCACCAGATTTGCTTAATTTTTAAATCGAGGATTCTCATGCATTTGACATGAATTCACGGGTATGGGTCTTATCAAACCCATATATTTCTTAAACGGTTTATAACATCTCATTAAATTAAAAACTAATTTCATCAAATATTTGGTATAAAAATCCTATAAAGTAAGGATATAATAAAAATTAATATATTATCTATTTAAAAAAGGATATATATAATTTATAATTAAAAAACCAATTTTATAGTAAAAAAAAACGGGTCTTGGGTCTCATCAAACCCATATAGCTTTTAAACCGTGTTATAACATCTCATTTATTTGTGAAACAATTTATCATCAAACCATAAGTATATTATTAACTTTCTTAAAATAAAAAAATAAAAATTCAAAAAACAAATAAATATTAAAAACAAATAATATAAAATAAGTTTCGTAATACGGGAGGATAAAAAGTAGTGTATATATATATATGAGAAAGAGAGAGAGAAACTGACCTAGGATCAATACTAGAGAAATTTCAATATGAATACCACGAATTAAAGGAAAATGTCACGTGATATCAAATTTGTAAATAGACAAATAATTACTCTATTATTTCCTTCGTAAAACTATTCTAATTTCTATTATTGTTATTTTTTTTAGACGACCAACTAAGTAACGCCTCCACTTTTAAATAGCATAAATTTAAATGAAAAATTTAATTATAAAATCGAACAAAAGATAAGATTAATATCCGTTACAACATGGTAAAAAAGTTTAAAAATAAATCCCTAAAGTTAAACACCAATTAGGCTAATAGACTCAAGTGTTAGGATCAATTTCAAATAACTTCAAACGTAGAGAGCGTTCAAATAACTAGAGTAATTATCATCACGATATAGTTTTCAAATTGAAGTGAATATTATTATGTTGCTTCATTTTGTTGTAGCATAATTACAATTGCTCTTGTTAAATAAAAAACTATAAACGTAATAATAATTACTCTAATGTTAGCATAATGTATTTATACGGTTCTCATTATAAAATCTATTTGTATTGGAACCTACCCCTCACATAATTATATGGGCGTTTAGCAATGATCATAAAAATTGTTTATTTAACTAGTTGTAATTGAAATAACTTGTTTCTTAAAGTAAATATAATTTATATAACTTGATAATAATAATAATAATAATAATAATAATAATAATAATAATAATAATAATGGCAAACAACACATATTAAGGTAGAAGTGTAAGAGCGCCCAACCTAGAGGTGCACAAACCAGTTTGGGTTGAAACCGATTCGATTTGGTCAAGAAAAGTCAAAATCGGTTTAGGTTCGGGTTTTGACTGGTTTCAGTTTGGTTAACCGGTTTGGAACCAATTTTGGGGAGAAAATTACAAACCGGTTCCAAACCGACAATTTCATCGGTTCCAAACCGGTTTCTATATAATCAGTTTCAAACCGATGGTTTCGGTTCAATTTTTGGGTCGGTTCATTTAACCGGTTTATTTGCTCACCTCTAGCCCAACCTAAATCTTGAACGTGGAATATTACATCAGTCGCTAATTTTTAGAAGTCTTAAATTTTGAACGTTTACCATAAGCATAAGGGATAATTGTGTTACATCTCTATAAAGTGTACGATAGGTTTTGGTTCATTGCAAACATTCTGTATTTTTCTTATAGTACAATTGAAGACTTTGTGATGTGGATGTTAAGGAAGAACACCTAAACAAAAATATTAAATAGGTGGAATAATTCATGCAGATTTAATTAGTTATATATGCATTTCTGGGATCTTGCATGAGGATTGAGACTAGCAATTTATATATAGATAATTAATCACTCGATTTTTTATAGATTAATAAAAGATAGATAAAGTAAGAAGAAAAACTGTCAAGTTACTCAATGGTTCCCATAAATCAAAATAAAATAACAGCTGGAATGAAAGTGTCATGCATGCTTATGAAGCCATGCGAAGCAACATGGTACTTGGTCATAAAGACAAGAAAACTACAACATATAAAATATTAAAAATATGATGATCCTACAGGTGCCAATACCAGTTGATATTCTATGTTATCATCTTTCTTTAGATGCCCGCTAAGTGAGACCTACTATAGCGTCCAAGCTTCATAAAATTAATGAGCCTTAGCTCATGCTGGTAGCTCAATTATAACCTTTTGGGCTCAATTGGTATTCTAAGATATGGATTCCTTCTTATAAAAAGATATATTTATTATCCTAGGATCTTAACACCTTTTGGATCATATTAAAATGGTAATTATAATAGTAACGTGTTAGTAACGTGCCGCCCATTTATTGCGCTCAAAGATGGCTTCGTGCCTTCGTGCATAATCTGAGACGCGGCTAAATGAGGGTTGAACTAAGGGATAATCTCCATCCTTTGTGACGATAATTGTGTAAATGAATGGCCGAAGATCTATTTTACTTATTTATTTGTTTTGATATTTTTATTTTAAAAAGACGAATATTATAGATAACCTGGAGGAAATGAAATAGCTTTTATGCATCATGTAGATTCACAATATAATTATATATGAACAAGATGCACATCAAATGATGGTGTTTATTAGATATTTTGATTTTCAAAAGTACTTTAACAACTTTTAACAAAAATCTTATCGTTGACGAATTAGGTATTTTGATCGCTTTTTATTTGTCAACATGATAATTTAAAATGTCTTATAACTCTGTGAATTATTAGATATTTTCCCTTTCTAAAAAATGCATCATGGTTTACTTGTGTAAAGGAAGATCAATTCACCAATTCTTTTATATGATTTCAAATTTAGTAAAAACATTATTTTCTAACCTTTTTTTTAAGTGGTTGGAACTACACTTAATACCCGAGTGAGTTTTTCTAAGACTATATGTCAACTGTGAATACTAATTTTGACACCTCATGTTTGACTCACCCAAGAACATCATCAATGAGGAAACCGATTATTGTGTGAAAACCTCCTTAATTTATGTTTCGAACCTGAGACTTAAAAATCTCGAACCTTAATTAACCATCATCCCAACAACATTATAATATGACTTAATTACAAGTTGTACCTCACATGTTTTTTTTAACCTTTTAATGTCTGAGCGATCAGATTCATATTTTTAAGTTTACATGATTTAGCACATTAACAAATATATTATATATTAAATTTCTATAAACTAGCACAAATCAGCATACCTACATAAATCAGTTTGCGATACGCGCTCAAGCTATCGCACTACACTATGTTTTTTTCTTATATGATAAGTACATTATCAAAATTTGATTGATCCCCGACACTTTTCTCACGATGGCCCCTATATGTTTGTTAAGTGACTGATCAAGTAATGGCATAATCGGCGTGGATAATCTCATCTACTATGAGTTACTTAGCATGTTTCAAATCATGCTAGTTGTAATATTCGCTCAGAGATTATTTAGAAATGAGAATGCTTAGTTCATAATTCATCTACGTTTTTGTTGTTATCTTTGTAAACTATTTCCATTCTTATCCATCTACATTTTTTTTACCAAATTTTGATATTGCTTCTATATGAAGATACTGTCACTTAAGGTATCAAATAATATTAGTTTGAGCTAAAGAATATTTAGAATTATCTAAAAGTTTAGTGTTTAATTAAATAAACGTTTATTTATCTATTTCAAATGTTTAAATTGCATTTCCTAATAAATTAGTCAGTTATATTTCATCTAATGAGCTGATGGTGTTCCATTTAACTCATGTTCAATTCATGCCCCACTATTTCAATTAATATTGGTGCAATACCTGGTGCGTGGCAGAGAATATTAAAGGAGTTTAATAAGATAAATGAATCGGGTATTGTTCCTTTTAATTTGATTAAGAAACAAATTCATTGTGAAAATGAGACTGATTTTTGGAATCATACGTGGTGCCAAAATTTATGCTTAGCTAAGAAATTTCCAAGGTTGTATGCATTAGAATTGAGAAAAGATTGTTTGATAGTCCAAAGGGTGACATGTAATACGTGGGGTGCGGAAATGACTTAATTCATTGAATTAAAAAAGTTGATTAAAGACGGTTCTCTTTCGCATGAGAAACAAGTAGGTATGGTCGATGAAGGGTATGACCGAATTCTCGATTAGGGGAGTGGGGGAGCGAATTAATGATTTAGCTCTTCCAAATTGTCAGTAAAATAAATTAGTTATCTAGCTTACCTCAAATAAATCAAAATCAATATTTGTGGGTGGGAGTGCTAGGAAATCGTCTCCCAACAAATATAAACTTGTCTTCTAAGTGGATTGATGTTCCAATTATTAATTGTCCACTATGTTCGAATGGTTCATAAACAAATTTTCATATGTTTGGTGAGAGCTATACTATTAAAAAGATTTGAGACTTGGTTGAACAATGGTTAGAATTAAATTTCCTGGTATTGAGATTCTCTTCAGATCTTATGATTGAATTCGCTTCATAACTCGACGTTAACTTTGGCTAAGAAAGAAATTGTGGACGTAATTATTTTTGGTGACCTATTTGAAAACTTCGATATGACACGGTTTTCTCAAAGAGCAGGCCTAAGTTAGAATTCAGTTTTGATTATGTTGTTTATTTTTTGTTTTTGTGGTACTCGAGCAGGAAGAAAAAGTGTAAAATTTATTGGATCTCTTCTAGTCATTGTAATTTCTTAGTTTTTGCTTGGCTAGTCGTTTGCTAGTCAATGCCTTTTAATGCAAGCCGTACTACACTCATTAACAGTGGTGAAGCTTGAAAAAAGATGCAGAGGGTGTTCTGGGTCAAAATTTTTAAAACGAAAAATAATAAATTTACACTACATATGAAAGTTTCGAATGAATTAAAATTGGGTAAATTTATCATACTGAAGAGAAAAACAAGGGGGCCCTTAATAAGCTAGGCGCGCGCACTCATAAAAAGAAAAACAAAAAACTATAAATATTTTATAACTTAAATATTTGAATAAGAGTTAGTAGCTAATGACTGTTTAACGAATGCAAGTATAATGACTTAAGGTATAATCACTATTTATTATTATTATTATTATTATTATTATTTTCTTTTTTGCTTTTGAATTTTAATAGTTGCTTTCAGTTTTCACGTTTTTTATATTCTGTGAAATTCCAAGTGTGTGTGAAAGCTTTTATGCGTGCTTTGTATTCATTGGTATTCAAGTTCAAATTTTCTATTAGATAATGACTTAATAGTGGTTGAACTTGATTTTTGAAGATCTTTGAGACCAGCTTTTACGTCGGTCTGTCTCCTCTTTCTTTCACACCTTCGGATCAGCATTTTTGAGCATAATATTAAAAAGTAAAAACATTCAAATTTCTGAACAAACATTTAAAACTAAAGTTTTTGAAAGTAAATGGAATAATAAAACTAACACTGTTGAGATTAGCTATCATAAAAATCGTTAAAAAAATATTACATGGCCTAATTAATTTTTTATAAGAAAATTAATAGTTCAAATCTAGATATTTTGGAGAGAGGAAGTAACAATGACTCAACGAATTTGGTAACATTACCTCATGCATGCTTGAGCAGATGTGTTCTTTTCATTGCCTTCTTGATTGAGACAACAAATTACTATCTGTTCTTAATTATTTCAGTAAACAAATTCTATAAGTAACGAAAATAATATAAAGAGTAAACCCGTCATTTTTATTATTGTGGTTTGGTTACTTACTTACGTCACTTTCATCCAAAAACAGTTTTTCCTCCTACCTATCCTTATGGTTACGCATCATAAACATCAACGATGAGTAGTGACGAAAATGATCAAACTACATAAAATTGTAGTTTCGCATTCATAAAGAAAAAAAAAGGTTGTGACTTGTGACGAAAATATGACATACCATCATTCATGACATAAGCATCATTCTCATGTGTGAAATGTTATATATTTAGATCCATAATAATTAAATCCTTTTAATAATTTCCCATTTAACAAATCTTAATATCGCAGCAAGGTCTAAGAGGACAATCTATTTGACATTTTTATCGAAAGTTAAACAACTCATAAAGTATGGCTTTTGTCACATCCAAAAATAAGAGTTTCATTGTGATAGAAAAGAATAGTTCTAAAGAAATAATGCAAATGATCACCATCGGTCATACCCTTAACAACAATTGAGAACAATAAACGATTGATAAATTGCACACATATCACATCATGCGTTGGGCAAACATCATATAGGATTATTAAAAGGCTACTGACCCGAAGCTCACACATATTATACTATAAAGGCGAGTAGAATGGGTTTGTAAGCAAGTCGAGCTTGAGCCATTGTAAGCTCGTTCATTGCCCCGCTTGATAGCTTACTTGTTAACTCGCTCGCTTGACTCCTTAGTTAAAAACCCTTAGTTTAGGAGTCTTCGTGTAATCCTAATAAATCTAAATTTTAATATTTGTAACTCATTTATAAACAAGCTCTCCACTCATGTCATATAATCCCTAAGTCCACTTAATCAGTCCATCCTAATTCCCGTTTTCTTTTTCCCACTTATTGTTGAAAATACCGACCTTTGCTCAATTTAATATCAAACGTTTATTTCTAATTTCTCTTCTTCTCTTATTTTTCATGTTGTGGGCTAAACATTATATTAATGCTCTTGGGCCCGTTACAAGCTCTGTCCAGCCCAACCTTTGCCTCAATGGTGTGCTGCTCTTCTGCACGTGTTTTAGAACAGAAGCTTCTATACCGACACCCTAATCTTGGTTGGCGTACAACGGGTTGATTGATTTGCAATCCCATGATTGAAGAAATTGATCGTGTTTCCTTAACTACTACAAGTTTGGATGGTTATTTAAACTCTTATTGTGTTTCAGCAAAATCAATCAATTGACTACAATCAATCTCTTATTCTCCTTCATTATATTCATCGGAATCATCCGATTGGTTTTACCCGGCATAGTTCGGTTCTTGTCTTACATCTATTGTAATCCTTGAATTCAATAAATTATCTTTTTTTGAAACTTATTAGAAAAACCCTAAAACTCTCCTTGTCTCTAAGGGCATTTGTACTGGACTCTCGAAAAACACCAATGACGCTCCCACACCACTCAGCCTTGGGTATTTTTGAACCAAAAAAAATGGTCTCCAGGTTTTTGTGGCTACGGCGTCTAGGCCGAATAAATTATAGGTTGGTCGATCTTTGACCAATCCCAGCTCTTCATTTCTCTCTCTTTTTTTTGTTTAATTAATTTTAACAACATTTAATTATTACAAATGATTTCAACCACTACTCATATAAATGAAAGGCCCTTGTGTCTATGTAGTTCTGACGTGGCATGAAAAAAAAAGACGTTTTTACCCCCCCCCCCCCCCCCCCCACTTCAGATGCCCTGACGACATAAGTCATTGGTCTCAACCGACACCAATTAATAGCCGTCCATGACACCCCGACCACCACCTGTAAAAAGTTTCCAACCACCACATCGTTATGTTTAATGGAATCTGATTTGGGTCCGAGTGGTCTCTTTATTAGCCCCCCCAAAAAAGAACCATTTCTTACTTGTAACTAACATATATATATCTACACCCGGCCCACTTGAAATGTCTACAGACAACACCCGGTTCTTCATTTCTTTTTTGGTTGCATGCTTCTTTAATAAAGTTATATATGGCTTCCCTAATTTTTCCATAACAACCAAATCATCATCTCTATGATTGCATCTGAAAAGTCTCAAGTGTGACCCATTAAATTATAAAGAGAAAATCACGGATATATATATGTGTTCATTTTTCACATGTCTTCTACCTAAATATATAGTCATGGCCTAGTTTAAAGACGTATATGGTGATCATACAATATATGAAACCATGGTTGTATATTTAAATAGGGAAGTAATAGTACTAATTTTTTTCCAGCTTCTACTTGGATCAAACAATAATAACGTCGCTAGTCTCTTTCGAGCATGCATTGATTTTTTTCCAGCCTGTTGATAGCGCGCGAAACAAAAAGATGATACGCAATACGTGATTTGCATATGACGTGATTCTTGCCTAGCGTTGATGGAATAAGTAGGATATACGGCCATAGATTCAATCGCGGTATCTTGTAGAAGTAACTATTTCTAACATGACTAGTTTCATATGTTTAAATTAAAAAAAAAACGCCTTTATCTCATAGTTCTGATTTTCTCATGAATAACACATTTGTTATGAACCCTTGATTTGTTTGATACATAGCTTAGACTTATTCTCATCATACTCGTTTTAAAAGATATTTCTTATCTGAGCAACCTTTGTTTGTGTCCGGCAATCTTAACCCAAACACCCAAAAAATTCGGGCTAACTTTGTTGGTCCAGACGGATCAACCAACCGAATCAAACAAACGAACACGAGATATTTGGGTGACAACCTGTGACTCTTTTCATATAATCAAACGAACATAACAAACGAACTTTACGAACTTATCAAACGTACATAAAGAGGAGACTCCTTGACTCTCTCTCAACTCTCTCTAATAAAACTAATAATCTAGACCCTATATATAGACCTACCAAACTTCTTATCCAAGACAAACCTAACATCCTCTCCAAGGCAAGCCTTTCCTAAACCTATTATAATTCAAATACCTATATTAAAACATAATTAAATAAACCCTCAACTTTATTACTAATTCAAGATTAATCCTTCATTCACCCCCTTAATCTTGAATTGTTCATCTCTTTTGTACCACCAAGGTCTTGAATTCCCAATAACGCTCTCAACTCTTCAATTTTAATTATTGGTTCATCCTTACCCTTTCTTTTCAGTTGTTTATAACAAACTTGTTTAACAAGTTCTTCACATTCATCGTTCAAACCTCCCACATTGATTTCAGATACAACTTCATTCTCCATGATTTTCTTTGTAACTTTTCTTTTCATTCTTTCTTTATCAGAACTTGTAGATGGTTTATTATCTCTTTCTATATCAGACCCTAGACCCTACTGGCCTTCCAGTCTGACAATTCTTCTCAGCCTTTCATTCGGTTCTGACTTTTCATCAACAAATGCTCGATTGTTGACTTTCACACACACTTCTAAATCAGCAGACATGTTAGTTGCTTCATTCCTTTCATTCGGTACAATATCCTTCCTCTCATCATCATCAGTAGCATATTTCTTGCTTCCTTTCTGCTCACTTATCTTATCAATTTTCTCATCTTCAATGTTGTCTGAGTTATAAAAGCATACCTTAAAATTCTCCATCTTCTCTTCTTCTTCTAAAGAAATTCTTTTTTTTCTTCATTCAACCTTTCTTTGCCTTCACTTCTCAAAACAACTTGCAAAGCTTCTTCAATCTCCGTTGATTCCTGAGTTTCATTATTACGTGCTTGTTCTTCTTGAACAATAGCATCCAATATTTCCTTCTCAACGATCTTATCCAATCTTTCTTTCTCAGCAGCTTCTTGAGCTGCTTTTTCATCTTCTTTCTTTCGTACATAATCAATTCCTAGAAATCGAATCTTCAAAGCACGCCATACTTCCTTAGCATTCATAAGTATGCCAACTTGTACCAAGATATCTTCCGGTAGGGTTTGACATATGAACCCCAACGCTGTACACATCTTCTTTTCATCTACAGCTACGTTGACTGTAGGTTCAATAACTTCCCAAAAACCACACTCTTTCAGAAATCCATCCATCTTGGTTGACCATACTTTGTAGTTCGATTTCGTCAATACTGGAAGTCCTCCAATAATCATCGTCTCTTTCCTATCTTTACTTCTTGTATGCTATTCTAGTTGGAATTGATTCCCAATCTCGAAACCAATCTCCAATAAATAACCAAACCTCACAAACTTTAATTTAAATCATAAAAACATTCTTCATTACCCCCACAAACAAAATATTAATCACTTCTCCTTTTAGTTAGTTTTCCAAAGCACCAAAACAAGAGAAAAATACATTGCTTCAAACTTTGTGTGTCGTTCAAGCCAATTAATTGTGTTAATTAATTCACACAATATCAATTGCAAAATAATTTTGGTGGCTAAAAAAACCTTTCTGACTTTTGGGGTTTTCGATAAATTTCACACAAGAAAATTATTATCACCATTTTTAATTTTGGTCAACAAAAAGGATAAAAGAAACCGAACCTCATCCGATTAAACAAAACGACATTTGTTTACCTTCTTTACAATGATTAAACTCTTGTTGTGATCGGCCGCTCTTTTCGAACTTTAGTACGGGCGTTGTGTAGCTCTGATACCAATTGTTGGTCCAGACGGATCAACCAACCGAATCAAACAAACGAACACGAGATATTGGGATGACAACCTGTGACTCTTTTCATATAATCAAACGAACATAACAAACGAACTTTACGAACTTATCAAACGTACATAAAGAGGAGACTCCTTGACTCTCTCTCAACTCTCTCTAATAAAACTAATAATCTAGACCCTATATATAGACCTACCAAACTTCTTATCCAAGACAAGCCTAACATCCTCTCCAAGGCAAACCTTTCCTAAACCTATTATAATTCAAATACCTATATTAAAACATAATTAAATAAACCCTCAACTTTATTACTAATTCAAGATTAATCCTTCAAACTTCACTTTAGATATGAAGACATGTTGGGTTCACGGCAAGGCGTTAGCACGTCTGACGTGGCAAAAAAAAGCCCAAAATACCACACCAGAGGAGTAAACAGGGCGTTATAGGGGTGGTAAGTGTGCGGGCGATAATGGGTTAACATTGGAAGGGCCACAAATGTGGGCATCAAGGGTTGTGGCCGATGGGGGTAGTGGTGGCGCCTTGGGCATTTCTCCACAACACACGGCCTAAGCGAGTCAAAATGAGTAATTTCAAATCCATCTATTCCATGAACAGAAATGATAGCAGAGCTAATCCCGATATAGAAACAAATAGTAACGTCTATAACGATCTCAATGTAGGTGGTATTCACATTTTCATATCAAAAAAGCATTCGTCAACCAAACACTAATACTGATTCGGTTTATAGGGCTAGTTGCAGTTCATAGCCATTCGATAACCATCACATGGCATCCAAGGCAAACAATGTCAGCGCCTCACATAATTGTGCTGGGAAAGATTATGAGATTAATACAAAGACGCGTATTATGTTACATCATTTGGTAAGAGTTAAAAGGAGCGACAATATCATTAGTTTTACTTATTTACAGATGGATTTGTGCAAATAAATAGATATGGTTCAAAAGCTTAAGAAAATGTGAATGAAAACCTATTTACATCCAAAACGAATATGTACCATATGTTAAAATGACCCGTCCTGACATGACCGAATTTAACCCAAACCCATCACCGCACCCAACCAACTTGCACGTTTTAGCGGGTATGCTTGAATTCACCTTTCGCATCCTAGTGCTAAATAACTTGGTTAAATTAGACCTAGTTAACTACAAGTTGGATCACCCATTACAAAGCCGACAAATCGTAAAGATCCATATACACTCAGTAATCAAACAAAAAAGAAAGATCGTTATTTTATGAAGTTCAATCTACCAAATACATACATCTTGTGTTTAAAAACTGTTTAATGGCCAAAAGAATACTATTTTAACCTTATATAAAAAAGCATATTGAAACATTGAGCAGATTGACGTCAAAACATCATAAATACATTCAGCAAATTCATGACGAACGACATTAAGAGCCTTCGGGATTCTAAAAACATTATGACCCAAGAAAATATTCAAACATATGAGAGCTTCTCAGTGAATTATTTTGAAAACGAACCGGGTTAAACACCCGACCCGAATCAAGGAGAAAATAAAACAATAAACAAAAGGCTCCTTTCTGAGGGCAAGATGGTAAATTCAAAGTACAAAAGACAACAACAGGCCTCGTTTAGACATCGAAGTTCGCAAGACCCTCTCCATTTGCTTAGCCCTGGTCTTTATAGACATGTCAAAGACCTTTTGACCAAATTCCACCACAAGCCCACCAAGAATACTCGGATCAATCTGTGACAGTTAAAAGCCAACGTAAAAAACATTTATCAGTGAAAAGTCAGCATGTGACGATTAAAAGACAAGAACATGTGGCGCTTACCTTCTGTTCAAGCTTAACCGTCTTTCCTTTACCAAGAATCTCTTGTAAAGTGTCTTTAAGTTCTTTCTCTTCTTCAGCAGGAAGTGGCTGATGAAAATAAATAAATAAAAAATTGTAAACATGTAACATTGTTCTTTAAAAAATAAAAAAAAAAATTGATATGTAAATCGTAACAAATTTACAATGACAGTAGTAACTATGGCTTTGATCTCTCCCCTGTGGCCCATAGTGAGGTCTGAAAACCTCTTTGCAATAGTGTCAACGTGCCTTAGTCTCCCATTATCAGCCAAAACAACTGTACGATGCACAAAGATATACATGATTTGATAGTTGATACAACTAAAATGTAAAGCAGTTACTGTTTCAATTTAAAAACTCTCGTCTCCAGAAAATAAAACGACAATCTTGAGTTCTTAGCTTAAACTGAATAACTCTAGAAATCTGAAAGAAAAAAGTTGCAATCTTTAACATCTCACAAATGTCAAAATGTATCACTTACAGTAATCATAAAAAAATGGTTACCTAATAACATGTTACAAATATCCTACATATATCCTGCATTTACTTGTAGCTCTGTAAACGAACTAAACATTCAATGAATCGTTCATCATTTAATAACTGATCGAACAGGAACAAGTTTTTCTGTTCATTCAGTTCAACAAACGAACGTTAACGCATGCCTCATTCGTTCATTTTTGTTAGCAAGCATTTGTTTTATGTTTGTTTATATATTCACTTAATTCTCTAGACCCATTATAATTTCGTCTAGTTAATGAAATTAAGATTTCACCATTACGATTTAGTTAAGTTTTAATTACTTTTTAGGCCCGACAAATTGATTCTTAGTTTACCTTTCATTGGTGACTTGGTGTTCATCTATGTCAGGTCATATTCATTCATTTACATTCGTAAAGACGTAAACCGTTCGTTAATACTACTAACTAACATAAAGAAACACGAGCATGTCCATTTTCATAGCAAACAAACAAACACATATAAAACCCCATCCGTTTAATTATTCGTGTTTGATCGTTTGTTAAAACTAAACAAACAAACACAAACAAGGCTTGTAAATGTGTTACAGCTATTTTTTTTCTATAAAATATCAAACAGGTCAAGCTCTAAACAAAATGGGTCAAATGGCTTGAAAGTTATCAAAAATGTAATTAAAAAACAGATAAAGAATGTGTTTGTTGAACAGCCCAGCCAAGTTTACCATTAGTGATACTTTATAAGTTTGTAACTCTAAGAATATAAACCATGATACCTAAGAAATTCTTTGTTACTTCTGAAAATTTAGCTTGATCACAGATCTCGGTGACAGCTTTGACTCTAGTATCTGCGGGGACCGCCAAATCCTTCATGAATTGAGAAAAAGTGGGAGACTTCTGAGTAGCAGCAACAAGATCAAGAAGCTCTGATTCAACTTTGTCTAATGCCTTGGCTTTTACTGCTGCAATGTATAATGCAGATGCATAGTTCCCAGATCCCCCAAACATAGCCACGGGAACCTACGATTATAAGATAATAAAAGATAACTGTGATTGAACGAATATGTTTTTTAATATTTCTTCTGATGATACAGTAAAGTGTTGAGTAGTTTGTTAGAGCTAAATAGTGTTACCTTAACCTTCGGTTCCTTTGGTGGAGAAGCAGAGGAAAAGTTCCTTGATTGCTGCAAAAATATAAGATTCATAAATAAGCACACGCCCAACAGAAAATGTAATTCATTAATCAAACCATCATAGAAAATGGCATGAATAAAGTCATAACAATTTCGCATCGCCACCAATGCACAAAATTTAGATCATCGAGTTTCTAGTTTTGAATAATTGTTGTGCATTCAGTTATAATATATCATCATCATCGTCGTACTCGGTATATCCCACCAATAGCAAAGCTATGGTAGGGTCTGAGGAGGGTAAGATGTAGACAGCCTTACCTCTACCCCATAGGGATAGAGAGGCTGCTTCCGGTGAGACCCCCGGCTCGATAGTAGTTTTGCATCAAGCCTTGGACATAAAGCACATAGCACTCAATCATCGGGATACCAGCTGATTGGTGCATGTACCCTCGTCTTTCGGCTATCAACGCCACCACATGATGCCTGATTAACCTTCCGCCACTTTTAACGTTATTTTCACGAGATTAGTAAAATAACGTTAAAATTAGTGCAATTTCACTTTTGCCCACCCGAGGGTTTACACATATATACATAATATGCGTTCAGTTATAATATATCAGAATGCATATTTGAAAGATGGAATAAAAAAGAATACTATAAAGTCGTTATAGATGTAGAGGGGAGGTTGTAAGATATGAAAACGATCAACACAAATACTCGAAACAAGATTAAAGATATGTTTGGCACACAGTTTATAGAAGCTTTAGTTATTGTTTTATATATATATGAGTCGTGTTTAGATAATGTAACAAAACTTTTAGCTTTAATAAAAAGTGCTCAGTCAGTAGCTTTTTCACAAGCTAGAGCTTCTAATAAAGTAAAACTATTGTTTCAGTTTTAAAAAATTGTGTTTACAATTTGGTTTTTAAAACTTTTCATGTAAAAAATATTTACAAACATTTCTGTACAGCTAATAGTTACAACCATAGCTCCAACTAATAGCTACAGCTACCTTTGTCAAACATAGAAAAAGACTGTACAAATGATTACTGTCTTATAACAAACTGAAACCATAGTTGTCAATAGCGAATAGCGGTAAATAGCAACAGGTCACCTATATGCTACGTAGCGAATAGCGGTAAATAGCAACAGGTCACCTATATGCTACGTAGCGAATACCGGTAAATAGCGACCGCCATTTCATATTTAGCGATAAAGGGGCAGAAAATCTATAAGCAAATAATTAGGGTTTATATTTACAAAAAAAGCTTTTAAGGTGGAACTTGTAGAAGGTGCAGCTGTTTGGTCGATAAACAAGCCTAAAAAATAAGTGACTGCAATTTTTATATTAAAAAAAAAAACCAACCTAAATACCGCTATAATCACGCTAAATGACCGGTAGTTAGTATATAGCGGCCTATAGCCGCATCGCTACGTAGCGCTCGCTATCACCGTTAATCCGTTATTGACAACTATGACTGAAACTAGAAGTTTCATCATCAAAGCTAAAGATTAACATGACAATATGATATAACCTCATTTATATTCAGTCAACATATGACCTGTAGCATTCAAGATATGTGAGTATGTGACAACTGACAAGAAACATGACATGATAAACTTTCACATCAGTAGTCTAAAAAAAAAAAAAAAAAAAGCGAGCACCAAATTCGCTTTGGTGCAGTGGGATGACACATCGTGTAAAATTTGCGCGTTCAACAAAAAAACGATGATATTCTGCTCAAAGTCTCATTGGCCTTTTAACTTATTCACTAATTAGAAATTAAAATCAACTATATTAGTTAATATAAAGTATAGCATTCAAGTATACTAATCTTAATTTAATAAATCAACTGTTTCATGCATAATCTCTTACATCAAGTTAACTTAACTCCAACATCTTAACAACGTGGTAATATTCATTCATCTACACTGTCTTTAACTTAATAATCTCGACGGTCATTGTATCGAGCTCGTGACAAGATTCTAGTGTCTATCATTAACACAAACTATTACATTTGATCTTTACTTTCAAAAAAACTAATAAAATTCAAATCAGATTAGTATTCCATTTCTATATATATATATATATATATATATAAAATTAAAAATTAAAAATAAAAACCCACTAGTGCCCTAATTCCATTTCGCCCAAATCATGTTTGAAGAGGTATGTACCCGCCTTAACATCGAGATGGGCGGGTCAACCCACAAGATATAGACAAGAGGCTTGAAATCAAGATATCATGAAGGCACAAAGCCAAAACCTATGCGCACAGCGCATATCACATATGCTCACGCATCACATATGCTCACGCATATCATATATGCTCACGCATCACATATGCTCACGTGTATCACATGCTCGCGCACCATATATGCTCACGCATATCACATCTGCGCGTGGCGCATCTGCGCGTGGCGCATCTCGCATGCTCACGCATCATATATGCTCACGCATATCACATCTGCGCGTAGCGCATATTACATATGCTTGCGCATATCACATCTGCGCATGAAACATCTGCGCGTGAGAATAAAGAGAAGACTTCGCGCATCCTCAGGATAGGCGCATATCACACGTGCACATAATCAACCTCGTCCTTATCCAAATCAGGATAAGGACAACCTTGATTGTGCTCGTCAGCAAACCTTCCAGAAGGTATTCTTTAAGGAATAAGAATATGCTGATGTTGACAGCTGCCAATGAAAGGTGGACAACTCAGCAAAACCCATGTGCTACAACGTGATTGCACATGGGTCAGGTAAAATGCCTGGGTCAGAGAATAATCAATGAAAAAGCACCAGGTGTCCTAAGGACACGTGGCGCAAAGCAATAGGAGGAGGCCAAAAAGGCCCTAATGGGATCTGAGCCCAATCATTGGAAACCCTAACACTATAAATACCACACCACCTCCACAAGGGGAGGTAAGCAAGAAAATACATTCCAATTCCTTACTCACTCTCAGATTATCATTATCTTCTCCTACAATCTCTTATTCTCACACCGGAGGGTTACCCCAAAGAGGACCCCTCTGTCCCTTTCTGAGGGGTAAGTTCACGGTGCTGCTCGTTTTGTAGGTGGAAGAACTCATACTCCGGAGAACCATCGGTGAAATAGCATACTCATACCCGAGGAAAGTTGATCGTCTACCAGTGAGCCGATCCACGTTTCTTCATTGGCGCCATCCGTGGGATAAACCAGTTTTTCTCCCGCATAAAAACAGGCGCAACCAAGCTCACCCCAGCCCCAAAAAGACAGTCGTAATCGCGGAGAGGGTGACAAGAGGGAGGGGGCAGAGAGTTTAACAGACCTCTACCAAGAATATGGACTCCCCTCACTAAAACGCCTTCACAAGTGTTAAGCACAGAGAATGTCCAGTTTAAAAGCCCCAAGCCACTACACTATAAGGGACCACCAAACAGTGGCAAGTATTGTGAGTTTCACAAGTCCACAGGGCACAACACCGATGCATGCCACCATTTGAAGGATGCGATTGAAAGAGATGTGAAATCAGGCAAGTTGGCTCACCTGGTGAAAAACCCAAGACCAGAAAATGAACAACCAGATGGAGCCTCAGCCAGCAAAAAGTTCAAAAGAATCTGTGTAGCCGAGGGAGGAAGGCAAGGGCAAAGATCGAAAAAGAGAAGCGCGCAAGTCCAAGGAGATTGGCGCGAGCAACAAGTAATCTTCCCAAGAATCAGGGGAGGCCCTTCTATCAGCAGTCCTCTAGTCATCACTACACACATTGCTCATTATGAAGTGTCAAAAGTCCTGGTGGACACTGGCAGTGAATCAGACATCATGTATGAGCAATGTTTCAGGAAGTTGGATCCAGCAGACCAAGCAAGGCTCGAAATTGTGAATGCACCAATCTCGGGTGTTTCAAATGAAATCATTCACCCCTTAGGTCAGATACAATTTGAACTAACTATGGGGGATGAGAAACACAAGCGAGCTGAAATTGCCAACTTCTTGGTCTTGCCCACCACTTCATGCCACAATATGATCTTGGGTAAAGGAACGATTGCCCAATTCAACGCCATACCGTCGCCAGCGCACGGCGCGTTGGGGTTCCCAACACCAACAGGTGTAACATTAGTATACCGAGATCATTTGTGCGCAGTGACAAGTATTCCGCGGGAAGGGAGAATGAAACTTCCAATGGCAAACAACGCGACATAGGAATGGATTCTCAACCCAAAATTTCCAGAGCAAACAATCACAATTGGAGCTACGATATCAGTCGACACAAGGTTGAGAATGAAAAGATTGCTCACAACGTATATGTCGGTCTTCGCGTGGCAACATTCCGATATGACTGGGGTTCCGCGAGACCTGGCGCAACATTCTCTCAACACGTTCAAGTCCGTAGAGCCAATTGCTCAAAAGAAGAGAATCATGGGGGATGAGAAGGCAAAGGCCATGAATGAGCAAGTAGAGGATCTACTGCGCGCAAACATCATCCGCCCAATACGATACCAAACATGGGTAGCCAATCCTGTGATGGTAAAGAAGAGCAACGGGTCATGGAGGATGTGCATTGACTTCAAAGACCTCAACAAAGCATGTCCAAAAGATTGTTACCCCCTCCCAAACATTGACGCTAAGGTGGACTCCGTGGCGCCATTTAAGCTCAAATGTTTTCTGGATGCCTATAAGGGCTATCACCAAATTCAAATGGCACCACAAGACGAGGACAAGACTGCCTTCAGAACCGACAAGGGTGTTTTTTGTTACACAAAAATGCCCTTTGGTTTGAAGAATGCGGGAGCCACCTACCAAAGACTCATGGACGCGGTTTTCAACGAGCAAATTGGAAGAAACCTATAAGTCTACGTGGATGATTTGGTGATCAAAAGCAGGGAGGAAAAACAAATGCTCAAAGACATCGAAGAAACCCTTTGGCGCCTAAAGGAAGTAAACATGAAGCTCAACCCGAGCAAATGCACATTTGGCGTAGAAGAAGGGAAATTTCTCGGTGTAATGGTCACCAAGGATGGTTTCAAGGTGAACCCAGAGAAGGTGGAGGCTATCCTTGACATGCCCTCACCATCCACCATGAAAGAAGTTCAAAAGTCGAATGGTAGATTGGTATCAATCAACAGGTTCCTAGCGAACCATGCAAGCAAATCTACCCCATTCGTTAACACATTGAGAAATTGCCTAAAGAAAAGCCAATTCAAGTGGACGCCTGAGGCCGAGCAAGCTTTCAGTGAGATAAAAGAATGTCTGATAAATCTGCCTGTGCTCACAGCTCCACTTCCTGGCGAAACTCTAACATTGTACCTGTCAGCAGGAGAGCGCGCCATCGGCGCAGTGTTGTTGGTGGATCGCAAGGGAATCCAAACACCAATCTATTATGTGAGTCGGGTGCTGACAGATCCTGAGACGCGCTACTCCATCATGGAAAAGTTAGTTTTGTCACTAACACACGCGTCGCGCAAGCTTCATAGATATTTCAATGGTCATCCTATTGAAGTTCTGACTGGTTACAACATCCAGCAAGTCTTGCGGCGTCCCGCGCTCTCAGGAAGGCTGACAAAATGGGCGCTGGAATTAGGAGAGCACACGATCGCCTATAAGCCCCGTCCAGCAATAAAGGGACAAGTCTTAGCTGATTTCATCGCAGAAATCCCTGAAGGAAAAATTGAAGAGGCTCAGCGCGAGGTAGACCCTCCGCGAGCCAATAATGAAGAAAATGTTTGGAGATTATTCACTGATGGAGCTTCAAACAATGAAGGGTCCGGCGCAGGCCTCAAGCTGGTGGATCCAGAAAGTCATGAGTATACTTACGCAATCAGGTTGGATTTCAAGAGCACCAACAATGAAGCTGAGTATGAAGCCCTGCTGGCTGGTCTGCGCATCGCGCACAAGTTCGGAGTTAAAAAGCTAGAGGCCCATGTTGATTCATACTTGGTAGCAGCACAGGTCAATGGCCTTTATGATGCCAAGGAGAACACCATGCCTCTGTATCTAGAGCAGGCGAAAAAGCTCATCGAGCAATTTGACTTCTTCAGAATCATACATATTCCGCGCAGTGAAAACAAGTCTGCTGACGCGCTGAGTAAGATGGCATCAACCAGCTTCGATCACTTTGGCAAAGATGTCAGGGTAGAAGTAATGAGCAACCCGTCGGTGGGAGCGAAGTCTGTCCTTGTAATTCATACAACCCCTTCATCATGGATAACTCCAATAATGGAATTCTTGAAGGAGGGAAAGGTACCGGACGATCGCGCACAGGCGAGGAAGATAAGACACAAGTCGCAGAACTATGAACTGCTTGATGGTACATTATATCGACGCTCTTATCTTGGACCGCTCATGAAATGCCTAGATGCTGAGGAAGCAAGCTATGTGATCAGAGAGATACACGAAGGAATCTGTGGAATACATGCTGGCCCGCGCATGGTGGTTGCCAAGGCAATGAGCGCAGGTTACTATTGGCCAGGCATGTACTTGGACGCGTTAAAAGAGATCCAAAAATGCAAAGCGTGTCAGAGCTATGCGCCAAACACCATGCGGCCAAAGAACAACTTGATTCCGGTGACCTCCGCATGGCCTTTCCACAAATGGGCAATCGATATTGTGGGTCCCCTACCGCAAGCGCAAGGGCGAGTAAAATTTTTGGTAGTGGCAGTAGACTATTTCACAAAATGGGTTGAAGCCAAGCCACTAGCAAAAATCACAGCCGAGGCGATGAAGCAATTTATTTGGAGCCACATCATATGCCGTTTTGGCCTGCCCATGGAAATTGTGAGCGACAATGGCAAACAATTCACCGACAGGAAGATATCCAGCTGGCTCAAGGAATTGCGCATCAACCAAATCTTCACTTCAGTATACCACCCTCAGGGGAATGGCCAAGTGGAGCGCGCGAACCAAAGCTTGCTAAATGGGCTGAAGAAAAGGTTGGAGGGAGAATCCCATTCATGGGTCGAGGAGCTACCTAATGTCCTGTGGGCGCATAGGACATTAAGCAAAACCAGCAATGGTGAATCCCCGTTCAGCCTAACCTATGGAACGGAGGCTATGATTCCAGCAGAAATTGGATGCCCATCCCATAGAGTGCTCATGATGAGTAAGATTGATAACGAGCGCGAAAGAAGGTTGGATCTCAACTTACTTGAAGGGCGCAGAGAAGCGGCTATCATCAGTGAAGCCAAATACAAGAAAAAACTAGAAAAGTATTACAATCAGCGTGTGAAAGAATGCCACTTCAAGAAGAATGATTTTGTCCTTCGAAACAATGAAGTTAGCCGCGCGATACCCCCGGGAAAGATGTCCCCAAATTGGGAGGGACCTTATCAAGTCTCGGAAGAATTGGGAAAAGGCGCATACGCTTTAAAAGATTTGAATGGAAAGAAGATCCCGCGCGCATGGAACGCAGCACAGCTTAGAAAATGTTTCATGTAAAAATTGTCAAGTTTGTAATCAAGGCTTTTTAAGCCATTATGAATAATGATACGCGCTATCTTCTCTTAATGTGTGTTCTATTACCTTTTGCATACATGTTTCACACTTCCCGTTATTAATTTTGAGCAATATGACAACATTGTATTGACATCAAAACAAAAATAAAACGAAGTAAAACATACATGCGCGAGCTTCAAGCTCAAACGCGTTAACGAGTTTTAACTCTAAAACGTCAGGGCCTTAGCCCAATAATATGAGCTTTAGCTCAGGGCCTTAGCCCAATAATACGAGCCTTAGCTCAAATCACTCACAAGATCCATCCTACATGCTGTGCAGCTAGACCATAAAAATACCTAAGCACAACTAAGGCAAAGCACATGCCAAAACATAGTTGTTAAGGTCTCAGGTCGAGGTCGCGCATGGAATTGTAATGGATATCAGAGTAACACATGCTGACACGTAAAGGCTAAAAAACTCATAATTCCCTATAATAAATGCGCGATAACGTCGCGCAAAAGAGGAATAATGAAACGCTAAGGCAAGTGTCAACATAGTCAGGATATTGCAAAATCACTTAAAATATGACAAGGATTAAGTAAAATAATTTCCTTACAACCTTGTTCTTATTTCAACGTGCAAGCATATCTTATTTTCAACAAGCAAACATGCAATATAAAGAGATGAATGGGGAATGCGCAATATGCGAATAAGGGAAAAACAAAATTTCATTCTAAAACATAGAAGGTTACAAATTTACAAAATGATGAGATACAAACTGCAAATAAAAAAAAAAACATGAAGGGCTTCTCAAGTCTCTATGTCGACGTCAGCCTCTTCATCCCCCTCATCATTACCTCCCTCAGCATCTGGCGCAGCCCGCTCCTCGTCATCTCCAAACTTGCCATAGTCAAGCTGTTCGTCTTGAATGGAGTCGTCTTCTATCACAATAGTGTCAGGAGCGGGTCCTTTGGCCACGCCAGAGCCGCTAGCAGAGGCAGCATTGCCCGCGCCATCATCGCCGCCACCAGCCCCTTCACACTCGTCAAGTAATTTCTTTAGAGCGTCGAGATCGGGCTGATCAGCAAGCAAGGCTATCTGCAAAGCATAAGGAAAAGTGTGAGTACAAAAAGACTAGGAAAATAAGTCAAGGTAAACTCATTAAAGTTAAAATACCTGCTCAAGGATGGGAATGAGAGTATTCAAATACTTCTCCCCCACCTCGGCCATGTCCGCGCAGACAACGTCGAGCTGATAAGGGTAGTCGGATGGGTTCTTCTTCAGCATGCTATATTCACAGCCATCCTTAAACCCTTCAGCTCGACCCACCAAGCGCGAGGCAGCGTTGCAATCCATCACAAGGGTCTGAAACTCGTCTGAGTATTTCATCGCATAAGCGCAACGAGTCATACCCTGTGAGACTAGCCATTGGCGATCCTGCGCGAGGGAAGAAACAGACGTCTCAAGAGCAGGAATCTGAGAGTTTAACAACTCAACAGTTTCCTTGGTCTGTTTCAGATCCTCTCTGTCGGACGCTGCTGCCGCCAAGACCTCTTCCCTTTCCGCTCGCGCAGCATCGAGCGCTTCTTGGCTAGACGCTGCCGTCGCCAGGGCTTCATCCTTCTCTGCCCGCGCGGCCTCAAGCTCATTCTTCAGGCGCGCAACCTCACTCTCTAATGAAGATTTGTCAGTGATAGACTGCACAAGTGCTTGGTCACGCGCCTCTGCATCCAGCTCCAAGTCGCGCACTCGCCGCGCATACTTGGCCGCGTCCGCCTCTGCTGCCTGCAGCTTCTCCCGCGCAGCCTGCAGCTCATGCCCGCGTTTCACGAAGGCAGCGTTGGCACTTGCTCGGTTCTCGCTGAGTTCTGCTTGGAGTTTCTCAGCTCTCTCTCGAGCGTCAGAAAGATTCCAAGCAGATACCTTAGCCTCTTGCTTGGCCTCCGCAAGAGCATCACGCACCTTTACATAATCATAGCGAAGCTCTTGGGAGGCAGCAAAGAACGCTGACCCAGCGAAAAGATGGTCGTTGAGCAAGTCCACGCGGGGCGCGCTCCTCCTGAAACCTCCTTTCAGCTGGAGGCACGGGGTGAGCCCAGAAGTCTTCACACACCCCCATGGACTGAAATGAGCTATCTCAGTAATATTCCATCTCGGGCGGTATATGTGATCGGCTTCCTGCAAACACAAAGCAACGTTCTAGTCATCTAAACACTAATATGGAAGTCCGCGCAGCGGAGCAAAACGAACTTATACCTGCGGGGAGCAAGCAGAAAAGTCAGCGCCAGCCCCACGAGAAGACTGCGCCACGAAATCTCGTGGCGCTACAGGGCTTGCGCGGCCGCCATCGGAGTCTTCAAAATGGACCTCCTCATCTTCCTCTGTAACAGGCCTTTTCTCCTGCGACCTGGAAAAATCAAAACCAGCCTCGCGAGGAGGGCTGCGCGCAGGAGGTGAGGGAGGTCTCGACGCCGCGAGATCAGCGCGTAAAACAGCCTCCTGCTCCTTAGTAATCCCAATGAGGGGAGATTCAGTGCTTGCAGGAGCAGGAGCAGAACCAACGGCGCTGGCGCCGGCGCCAGCAGTGCCGCCAGCAGCTTGTGTGCCAGCTATAATGCCTATGAAAAAACCAACAAAGAGAAATGATTCAGGACTTGATCTAAAAAGGAAAAAGTCAGAAAATAAAAGCGCAATATATACCTTGGCGCACCGCCGTTCGCGAGTTAAACATCGCCATGAAGTCCATTTTCCCCCTTTTTGAGGGCAAAACAGGGGACTTCAACGCAACCTTCGGCGCAGCCTCGGTACCTTGTTGCGCCTGAGGTTGATCCACCAAGGTCGCCGGCTCTACAAACATTTGAGTGAGAAAGATTCATTAATAACTCTATCGGAATCACGCTCATAAAACCATAAAGTATAAACAAAGTATACATGTTGAAGAGAAAACAGCAGGCGCAGCGCCGCTTCCCTTTTCCGCCGCGCGAAGAGAGGAGGTGGCAGCACCATACCTCGTGTGGACAGAAGGACTGCCCACACCTTGAGGCAAAGAAGACAAGGAAACCTTGGAGGTAAACCCCTTGGTTTTCTTAAGTCCCTTCGCCTGAGTAGGAGGATCCTGAGCAACAGGGGCATCATTTTTCTTCTGTTTTTTACTGGCCCCTGCGCCAGTTTTCCCTTTAGCTTTACGCTTGAGCTGTGGCACCTCAGCTTCCTCCTCCACCTCTTCTTCCGCGAGCTCCAGCTCATAGTTCTCGAGCACATCTACAATACGTGCAACAGAAATGTTAACCAAATTTGGTATTCTAAAGGCATAAGCATAAGTACAAAGGCCTACCAGGCGCATCGCTGTCAAAGCAAAATCTCAAATCAACAGGGATGAACATATCAGCGAAGCGATCGGGGAAGCCAACTTCCCCAGCGCCCAGCGCGACAGAGCCACCCTCCATATGCTCATCATAGGCGGCGTGGACGTACTCCTTGCTTACTGCATAAAACAAGACAAATGATATCAGCAAAACGAATTATGTTCGCGCGGAAATAATGCAATGAGCTAATAACTCACATAATCCATCAACTTGGATAATAGGCTCAGTCGCGCTGTCGGCCCACCTCCTGCTCATGCCAACCCCCACCAGCGCTTCCTCGCAAATATTCTTGGCGGGGGATGGTTCAGCAGTCAACTTATTAACCCATGCGCCAGTTGGGTTCTTAAAAACATTCACATCCGCGGGCGCAGAAGTGATCGCGCGCATGGTCATGCGGATGGGAATCACACCAGCCTTAATATAGAAAAATTTCTCAGACCAGTCATGAAGGCTCTTGAAGGAAACAGTGCAGCACTTGACCTTCTGACTGCGAGGAACGAATGAGAACCAAGAATCTTGGATTTTTGGCTTATAAAAAAATTGAAAGCGCCGAGGGGTCGGCTCCTCGCGCTGAGCTTTGCACATGAACTCAAAATGAGTCATGCGCACAAGTCCAAAAGGATGGACTTGGGATATGTGAATCCCATAAAATTGAAGCAGCGCACCCATAAACCTTGTCATCGGGAGACGAAGGTTGCAGTGAGTGAAAAAATGGCAATATAAGGAGATATAGCCGGTGGGCGGATCTGCCGTCGTTTGCCCGGCCGCCGGAAGCATACAGCCATACTCAGGGAGAAAACCCTGAGAGGCGATGAGACTGTCAAAATCAGACTGTCTCAACTTGCAGGGAATCTCATCCCACCTCTTCACTGTCTTGCCCTTCCCCACCTCCTCCGACGAGGCCTCAGCAGCCCGTTTTCCCTTGCCGGTCTTCTTCAAAGTGGACATGACTAATGATTTTACACGGCGTCTGCTGGGGGAGATTGTGGTGTCTGGGTTATCAGACATACAACTGTGAAATCAAACAGAGATTACTTCAAGAACGGAAATCGGAATAAAAATGGAAGGAAATGAAAGCTCTGAAATAACAATGAAGATGAAGAATAACAACTCAAAAGGCTTGCTTTTATAGGCCCAGGAGAGAGAGAAACAGGTACTGGTCAGAGTTCACGCGCCCCCACTCGCAGGTGCAGGCCAACGCGAGCGCGACACGTGTTCCTGACACTGTGTGAGAGGACATAAAGGGAACGAAACAGGTACTGATCAGAGTTCACGCGCCCCCACTCGCAGATGCAGGCCAACGCGAGCGCGACACGTGTTCCTGACACTGTGCGAGGGGACATGAAAGGCAACTGTAGCACCTCGAGCACACGAAAAGTCTGACACATGTCTCCATCTCTGACGCATGTCAGCACCAACCAACCACGTACATGGACGATTCATTTCAACCACAAGGATAGAATTTCGCGCAACGATGAGAAATAAAAAAGGAAAAGACAAAACCCTATTAAAAGAGAACTATTAAGTCTAATATCTATCTTACCTCGCTCGCGCGAGACAAGACACACATTAGACTTGGGGGGCTTGAAGAGGTATGTACCCGCCTTAACATCGAGCGGGGCGGGTCAACCCACAAGATATAGACAAGAGGCTTGAAATCAAGATATCATGAAGGCACAAAGCCAAAACCTATGCGCACAGCGCATATCACATATGCTCAAGCATCACATATGCTCACGCATATCATATATGCTCACGCATCACATATGCTCACGTGTATCACATGCTCGCGCACCATATATGCTCACGCATATCACATCTGCGCGTGGAGCATATCGCATGCTCACGCATCATATATGCTCACGCATATCACATCTGCGCGTGGCGCATATTACATATGCTTGCGCATATCACATTTGCGCATGAAACATCTGCGCGTGAGAATAAAGAGAAGACTTCGCGCATCCTCAGGATAGGCGCATATCACACGTGCACATAATCAACCTCGTCCTTATCCAAATCAGGATAAGGACAACCTTGATTGTGCTCGTCAGCAAACCTTCCAGAAGGTATTCTTTAAGGAATAAGAATATGCTGATGTTGACAGCTGCCAATGAAAGGTGGACAACTCAGCAAAACCCATGTGCTACCACGTGATTGCACGTGGGTTAGGTAAAATGCCTGGGTCAGAGAATAATCAATGAAAAAGCACCAGGTGTCCTAAGGACACCTGGCGCAAAGCAATAGGAGGAGGCCAAAAAGGCCCTAATGGGATCTGAGCCCAATCATTGGAGACCCTAACACTATAAATACCACACCACCTCCACAAGGGGAGGTAAGCAAGAAAATACATTCCAATTCCTTACTCACTCTCAGATTATCATTATCTTCTCCTACAATCTCTTATTCTCACACCGGAGGGTTACCCCAAAGAGGACCCCTCTGTCCCTTTCTGAGGGGTAAGTTCACGGTGCTGCTCGTTTTGTAGGTGGAAGAACTCATACTCTGGAGAACCATCGGTGAAATAGCATACTCATACCCGAGGAAAGTTGATCGTCTACCAGTGAGCCGATCCACGTTTCTTCAATGTTAATCCGTGAAATTAAGCAAAAATAATCACAACCCAGATCAAAACACAACATAAAACCAAAACCCTTTAAATGAAAACAACAACTAGTGATTCTAAAATCTAAATTGAGTAAATTGAATTGAAACCAGAGGCTGGGTGAAATTAGGGCAAAGCAATGATCGTTGAACGATTGATGCTTGATCTGAATCGGCGATCAGGGTCTTAGCGAATCGAGGAATGGTTGATCTGAATCGTGCAGCCATAGCCATTTGGATCGATAACACAAAATGAATTGAATTCAACACAACAGATGGAGGAGGAGGCTATGTTATGTTATTCCAAAGGGTCAAGAGTATTTGTGTTAACCATATTTTGTTAATTGGTACTTTGATATATTACAAATTTACATTTTTAATCCAGTTTGGGAACCACATAGTAAAAAGTATGGGTGCAAAGGAGCCTAGCTCGAGCTCGACCGCGGCTTGTTTAACTTACACAGAGCTTGAGCTCGAGCTTGGCTCGACTCGTTAGTAGATTTCCAAGTTCGAACTAGATTCGAACTCGGCTCATTTACTATTTATTAATTATTTTTTTACATATTTTTATGTATTTTTGTATATACTTTTTTTCAATTACAAGTTTGTGAATAAGATGATATATATTATGTAGTTATTTTAATATATTTTCTCATATAATTATATATACTAATAAGTAATTATAAAATTTATATTTTAAAAAGTTATATAAATGACAGGCTCGTTTAGGCTTGCGAGCTAGCTCGGGCTCGATAAGTGAAGCTCGGGATCGTTTATTAAACGAGCTTACTTTTAAGCTAGAGCTAGGTCTCGGGCTCGATTAAGCTCGGCTCGATCGAGCTTATGCACAAGCCGATCTTGAGTAGCTCGCGAGCGGCTCAGCTCGTTTGTATCCCTAGTAAAAAGTATATAGTATAATAGTAAGCTATGAAAATCATCTATATGGTTTGCTCACTTTCGTTATTTCTGGCTAAAAAGTTTTTTTGTTTTTGTTTTTGTTTTTTTTTTGTCATTTCAGTCCAATTCAACGTATAATTACTAAAACACGCTTAATAAAAATTAATAATACTATAAAGTTATATAGTAAACCACCAAAATCGTCTCGTTGGTTTGATCACTTTCATCATTTACGTGTAAAAAGTTATTTAGCACTTACAAAAAACATGGTGACTAGAGTAACCTTAACATTTTTCTACAACACCTAATCACCATCTACCTCCTCACTAACCCTACCTATCCACTTTAAAACCCTAACCAAATCTATAACTTTCACATCAAAAATAAAACCATGATGACGAAAAATTTTTTTGAACAAAAATGACAAAAGTAAGCTAAGCATATGGACGGTTTTGACAGTTTAGTGCTATGCATATTATAAAAAGTTATTCATATGATAGGTTGAAAATAATATGTTTAACCTATGAACATAAGTCGATTCAATTATAACTAAGTCAATTTTAAACGAGTTATCTTTTAACAAGTTTTGAGTTATTTTGGCAGCCCTATTTAAGTGGAATCATTACGCTAGAGATCCATAAGATTTGATTTAGGTAAATGTTGTACTAACTTTGTCAAATAATATGTATGAGAGATTGATTGGTAGTAGTTTTTAATATAGATTTTAGGGGTTGCTTAGCAACCTCTGCGATAGCAAGTGTTAAGTTAATAAGAGACCTGATTGGGTAAGAGATTCTAAGTCAGTAATTACTGAGCCGATAGTGTTGTTTGATACTTTGATTAGTCCTCTAAATAACAATGCAGAATGACTATTTTACCCATTTAACTAGTGTATGCTCATCAAGTAGACCGACCAAAACATCTTTGTTAAACTAAGATCAATTAATCAAAAGTAATATAGTGACTTTGGCGAGTGAAGATGGCAATAATAGCAGCTTCCGATGTTACATGCTGTGGGGGTTGCAGTTGTTTGGTTGTGCACGACGGCCGAATTCGGAACAGAAAAACGATGGTAGTGCGATGGGCTATTTGCTCCACGTGTTACCGACAGTGTGGTGGTGGTTAGTGACTTAGCGTGGCGGAGCTCGAGATGAAACTCGGTGGTAATGGCAAGTGTGGTGGTTCTGGCTAGAGGTTATGAACACGGGTGAATGGACAAAGAGGTAAACTTGTCATTTTGTAACACCACGTCCCTAACCCTCTTAAATTAAGCTTAAAAATACTAACTTAAGAAGTACATGGACTAAAATGCAAATTCTGAAAATCTGTTCTCATCGCGATACGCGATGGGGTAACAATCAACCCATCGCGTAGCGCGATGAGCTTGGTGAGTCACCGGACACGTGTTGAAATCGTGTCGACACGTGGCACAATATGACAGGCCACGTGTCATCACCGCATAAGGCGGTGTAAAATGGCGGCGTCGCGATACGCGACGGGCCACAAGGGACCTATTGCGTATCGCGATATGGTCCAAAAACGCCTATAAAAGGGGGGTGACGGGTATTGAGATCTCCTCATCCCATTTCACCTCCACTTTCACATAGTTAACATCAAAAGGCGTGCCCCGTTACTGTAGCGAGCTGACGTGCCATTTTCTCGTAATACGTGCAAGAAACGAAGTTGGAATTAAGCTAGCAATCACATAAGCGAGTAGATCAAGTCCTGCCTTATTGTGTTATCAATCTAAACATCCGAATTAAGGTAGGAGTTATGTTTAAGTTATATGAATTATAGCTTAGGCTATCAATCGAGGCTATGGCCTTTAACTTTGATCGTATTTTACAAATATTCATTCACAATCATGTTTTCATAAAACGTTACTTCATGATGAAGTAACGTTAAACAAAAGAGATATTTTAACGGGCATGTAGTAACTGGAAGGGGGATATCATTAGTAGTAAGTTTCTTGCCTAAGGAAAAGTAATTCGCATAAATCTCAATCAACCGAGGGACCCGTTTACTTACCTGGAGAAACTTACCAACGTGATAGAACCTATTAGGCCAAAGCATGCTATATCAAACGTCACATAAAACTAAGTGTTTTCATTCACAATCAAAGATAAACGATTTCAAGGTTAAGCTTACAATCATAGCTTAACATCATTCAAAACATTCATACGAACCTATTTATGTATAGGTTAATATCATTCACAGTCAAACAATCAATCAGTCAAGGTTTACAACACCGACGGTACAGGTGAATACGTTCAAACCTTTTTGATCAGTGAAAATATATTTATACTCAATGAGACGAACGGGTGTTTGTCTTAACAAATCAATCAATGTCTACATGAGATCGAGTAATCTCTAAAACTTTATAATACAAGATAGAAAATAAAGTCAACACAGACCTAATACACATGTGTCTGGATCCAAACATAACCGTTCAGCCTAATCATTCTAAGGCTACGTGGCCGCAGGCTAATGGTCATAACTAGTCTCTCGGAAAAGGGCTACGTGGCTCGGGAAAAATTGTGTGTGTAGGGCAGTGGTACATAGACCAGAAGTAGAAATGCTTCTGCTGAGCTTGTAGAGAAAACTATATTTGTATTATATTGTCATTCAAAATGTTTTATTGAGTCATACGTGTTCACTAGCATATAGATGACGTATTTTTCCAACCTATTGCAGGTAATTAAACGTAAGTAGCATTAACAAGGATTGGAGTCTTAATGAAGATAGAAGCGCGTACAAGATGGCTCCGTTTTTTATATAAAAATCCTTATAATATGAAAACATATCTTTTTCAAACCAATACTCGGGTATTTAATTCCCGAGTAAATTTTCAATGTAAATTAATATTATATTCAACCTAAAGTCTTCCGCTAAAATTAACCATAAACTCTGATATATTTACAAAACAGGTATCAACTCGTGGTCACACGCCTAGGCCCTAAGTCGGGGTGTGGCACATTTGGCATCATTTTGAAACTTACCGATTAAAAGGCTTGCTGGCCGATTTAAAAGTGACATTTTAATGAACCAAACACATTTAATGTTGACCAATTTAGTAACCTGTTAATGAAATACTGAGAAACTACTAAACAACCCAAGCTTGATGTGATATAGGTGGTGTTTAGGTGAGCTTTCGAAAATTATTTATTTGCTTATTTATTTTTTGAAAAGTAAAAGTTTTTTGATAAACATAATTGAAAAATAAATAACTACATAACAAACATGTACGAGGGACATATAATTTGAAAATAATATAGGGATAATTTTCATAATTTTAAACATAAGATATATGTTTCTTTAATTTATTTCCACTTTATTAGAATAATAAACTTTTATTATTATTAGGTAAACGAAATATAGAACTTTACAACACGAACTTTCTTTATATATCTTTTTTCTTAATCGTTTCTTCTTCATCTTTCTTCACACATGTCATTTACCCCACATCCTTCTTAACAAAATAAGTTGTCTTACCCATATCACTCATTGTATGCAATTATCGCAACTAGTCATAACAAATGTCTCAAATACCACAAATGTGTTTTTGGACGAACTAATTGTAGATTAAAGAGAACTTCTTCACGATAAGTATGTTTTGATGGGAGCAATCCCACGATGATGACTTTGGTATGAGGGGCTGGGTAAAGTATCAACAACCGTGACCACCACCACCATCGTATCCATTTTAGTTGATGTTGTAATCCACCCTAACCTGCTAAATTATTTTCTCAAGCATTCAAATATCAACATATTATGTACCACAAAAGGGTGTGTTTTTACTTATACTAGTGTAACAACCAGCCATCGCTGGTTCATCCGGGTGGTCAAGGGGTTTTGTCATATGGCTTTCCTCCCGGGGGGATCCTGAGTATGAATCCAACAAATGTATGCTATTAAAAAGGGGTAAGGAGATGTTGGTAAGTGTTTTGATCTTTTGGGACAAACGCCGATGCCACCAAACTAAAGTACTAAACCATTTTCGATAAGTAATGCATGGTGACATTGTGGTTACAAGAAAATATATGTATCCAGGATAGATGAAAAATGTGAGTATTTAAGCTTCCAAGATTTTCTCAAAACCTATTTCAAAATTTGTAAGTAGACTTTGTCATAAGGAGTTGTACTTGAAGTGTGGTCGATAGTCACTAACCTTATTAGTATCGTCTGTTTAACAAAAATACATTATATAATTTGGTGTGTCTAATAATTAACTGACCCGCCGTATTATTAAATCACTCATTTTATAAACAATAGTTTTATCAATCTATTCATCAGTTGGTCAGAGGGTTTGCCATAAGGCTTTCTTCTTTGGGGACTCGGGTTAGAATCCAACAAGTGTACACGGTTAAAGGAGAGAGAACAACGTTACCAACAAACTATTGTCGTTCAATAAAAGGTTTTATCAATTTATCTGTGTTAAACAGACTGGCAATTGCTATGATCCGTGTTCATCATAGTTGACTATTTTTAAGGTCAAATAGAAATCAGAATTGTTTATTGATATTGTTTGTTGTATTTTTACAAAGAAGAAAAAATTCCAATAAATAGGAAAAGGACATCAAACTAAGAATGGAAAATATAATAATAAAAAGGATGTCAATCCTTTGATTGATCTGCTGCAACGGCTACTTTTGGTTGTCAATTAGTCGTAGAAATCCTCCAGAAAAGAAACTTGATCTTTGATTAATTTAATTTTTCTAACACTCCCCCCTCAAGTTGAGTAGTAGGATCTCCAATACTCAACTTGGCAAGACAATCATTGAATATTCTTCCGTTCACAGCTTTGGTTAATATATCTGCTAATTGGTCTTCTGACCGGATGAATGGCAATTCTATAATTCCGGCTTCAAGTTTTTCTTTGATGATGTTGCGGTCAACCTCTATGTGTTTTGTGCAATCGTGTTGGACAGGATTTTCTGATATTTGTATAGCGGCTTTGTTATCACACATAATCTTGCTAGCTCTGGTAGGAGGAAACCCTATCTCAGTCAAAAGTCTATTGATCCATAGAACTTCTACCACGCCTCGTGCAATTCCTCGAAATTCGGCTTCGGCACTAGATAAGGCTACTACCTTTTGTTTCTTGCTTCTCCATGTTACCAAGTTTCCGCCAACCAAAGTGAAGTATCCTGACGTAGATCTTCGGTCATCTTGATCTCCTGCCCAGTCTGCATCAGTATATAGCTGGACATTCAGATGTTTGTTTTGCTGAAAGAGAACTCCATGGCCCACTGTTCCTTTGAGATAACTGATAATCCTTAATACTGCCTCCATGTGGGTAACTTGAGGTTGGTGCATAAACTTGCTAACCACGCCAACTGCATAAGCAATATCAGGACAAGTATGTGAAAGATATATTAGTTTACATACCATGCGTTAATATCTTTCTTTGTTTGCCAATTCTCCGTCTTTTGTCATATGGAGCTTATGATTGACAATCATTGGGGTGTCGACGGGCTTGCAGTCAACCATTCCTGTCTCGGCTAGAAGATCGAGAATATATTTCTTCTGACATATGAAGATCCCTTGTTTGGACCTTAGCACTTCTATTCCAAGGAAGTACTTCAGTCTTCCTAAGTCCTTACAAGAAGAAACTACTGGGAAATATGTTCTTCCACCAAGAGCCAACCGAGGAGTACCGGCTAAACGATACCCCCCAGAAAAACAGTCTAGATCCTCTAGATATCCCATGGCGAACATAGCTAAAGGAAACTTATCCCAAGAAGCCAAAGCCTTCACTTCATCTCTATATGCTGAACAAATCCCAACCTCTGTCACACAAGCCCTAGAATCAAAAAATTGGAAGAATGTTATTGAAGCAGAAATGAAGGCATTGCTGAAAAATAACACATGGGAAAAATGCAACCTTCCTCCAGGAAAGAAACCAGTTGGATGTCGATGGGTGTTCATTGTTAAACATAAACCAGATGGAACCATTGAAAGATATAAAGCTCGACTAGTGGCTAAAGGTTATACCCAAACATATGGGATTAACTACTCAGAGACATTCTCTCCGGTAGCCAAAATTGACACAATCCGGGTACTTTTTTCCATCGCCGCAAATAAATGATGGCCTCTTCATCAATTTGATGTTAAGAATGTCTTCTTACATGGAGAGTTAAAAGAAGAAGTATACATGGAAGCCCCACCTGGATTCACAAATAATTTCAAGACGAAAGAAGTATGTCGGCTTAAAAAATCACTATACGGGCTTAAACAATCTCCTCGTGCGTGGTTCGGCAGATTTACTCTTGCAATGAAAACATATGGCTTCCTACAAAGCAACTCTGATCATATATTATTCCTTAAACGAAGAGGTAAGCTTGTTACTTATTTAATTATATATGTTGATGACATGATCATTACAGGGAATGACGAGGAAGAAATGAAGAAATTGAAGGCAAATCTATTCACTGAATTTGAAATGAAGGACTTAGGAAGACTGAAGTACTTCCTTGGAATAGAAGTGCTAAGGTCCAAACAAGGGATCTTCATATGTTATAAGAAATATATTCTCGATCTTCTAGCCGAGACAGGAATGGTCGACTGCAAGATGTTTGGTGAATTATCCCTTTTTCTTGACAAAAAAAGTTTCATTGCGGTGTTAACAATTCTCCCCCATTATCTGATCTAAGAATTTGGATATTGACTTTAAATTGAGTTTGTATCATAGTATAAAAATTAGTAAATTTATCAAAAACTTTGGATTTTTGTTTTAAAAAATAAATCCACGTCATACGCGTGCAATCATCAACAAATAAGACGAAAAAACGAAAGTTTTGTCCCCCAATAATTTTCGCCGACCCCCAAACGTCCGAATGGATAAGAGAAAAGGGTAAACTCACTTTTGTGTTATTTGGTTTAAATGTATGTCGATGACTTTTAGCTAAAATACAAGTTTCACAGTCCAAAGTTTTATTTAAAGGAAATAATTTTGGAAATAAAATATGTAAATAATTGATAGAAGGATGCCCCAATCTTCGATGCCATAACCAAGCATCTCTATCTGAAGTTCCGTGAGCAAGCATTACAGTACCATGTTGAGTCACTTAGTCCACATAATACAATCCTTGACGCTCAGTGCCACGCCCAATAATCACTCCCGTCCTGATGTCTTGTAGTATACAAAAGGTGGGATGCATCAATACTGAACAGTTTAATTCTTTTGTGACATGGCTAATAGACAATAATTTGTGCGACAAGGATGGGACATAAAGACAATTTGATAGTTTTAAAGTCGGGGAGATTTCAATAGTTCCTCCCCCTTTGACAGGAACTAATCCTCCATTTGCGGTTTGAATACTGTTAATCTTGGTTTTAGATTTTAAAAATATATCTGATAATTCATAAGTCATGGTGTCAGTAGCACCACAATCAAAAATTCAAGATTTTTCAAAATTTTCACCGTTTTTAGCCATATTCACTTGACCGGTAGAGTTAAAAGAATTGTTTGTTTTGGACTCTCTCATAGTTTTATTTAGATTATATTTGTAAAAATTAGAATTCTGAGAGGGTTTATTTGGCAAAGTGCAAATACTTTGTGTATTTTGGTCGGTATGATAGTTAATAGAAACATCAGGGGTCATTTGTTATGTTTAAAAATATAGGGTTTAAGTATTTACCTCCATTGCAGTTCTCTGTAGTGAGACTTTCTCTGCCAGAGCCACCACGAGTTTCTCCATTGCCACCGCTACAGTTGCCTTCTAGATTGCCTACGGCGGCAGTGGTCTTTCCCCCATCGTTTTTTTCTTTTTTCCGATTTGGTCTGACCGATTTAATTGAAACCCTATTCCTTCAGTTTCGTTTGCTTTGACATATAAATCGAACGTTTGAAGCTTATCCCTCCCACTACCATAGGTGACCGCGAGTGCGTCCCATATCGATTTTTCTGTGGGAAACCCAATGAGATTGTTTGCGAGAGCCGGTTTGTTATTTTGAATAAGCCATGAGAATACGATTAAATCGTTTTGTTCCCATTGCTCATATATGTCGCTACCTGGTTCGGGCGGGGCTGGGATTCCATATAAGTGATTAAGAAGCGTTTTTGATTTACCCCCAATGGCAACTTGAGCCCACAAGGGATATAATTTTGGCTGCTTAGTTTTAAACTGATGTTGAGGCCATCTGAGAGGTTTGGTTTTGAATTTTGATTTTGGGATTGGAAACCATTTCCGTCTTCGGACATGGTGACTTTGATAGGAAGAAGATTAAGGGTAAATGATGAGCAATATCAAGCAACACTGCTTTGATACCATAAGGTCAAATAGAAATCAGAATTGTTTATTGATATTGTTTGTTGTAGTTTTTACAAAGTAGAAAAAATTTCAATAAATAGGAAAAGGACATCAAACTAAGAATGGAAAATATAATAATAATAAAAAGGATGTCAATCCTTTGATTGATCTGCTGCAACGGCTACTTTTGGTTGTCAATTAGTTGTAGAAATCCTCTAGAAAAGAAACTTGATCTTTGATTAATTTAATTTTTCTAACAATTTTATCTTTTTTTCAACATGTAACACACAGGATTTAAAGAATGATGATGCTATTGGTTAAGTCAAGTACTTGTTGAAGGGATAAAGTATATGATAGAAGACAACAACCTAATCTTGGATGATCATATTTAGACTTAGTATATTAAATACTAAAATAGGTTAATGTCAAATGATACTATTTTTGTTTTATGATTTCATAATCCATTTATTTGACCCATTGTCATTTGTCATAAAATAATAAAAGCTATGAATATCACCATTAGCCTTTATCAAAATGTTTTATTGCAGTTTACTTCTAACTTGTAGCATGGTCAAATTAGACCAATTGACCACCTCGGAATCCAAACACCTCGAAATCCAATGTACATTGGGATGAATCTTGTACGCTACTTCCTTAACATGTCCCCACAAATGAGGATGAAAACTCCTTTTCCTATTTCCTATTATATTTTTATGTTTACAACACTTCCAAAAGAAAGTAACTTCATAAAATAATAAGATATAATCATAAAATACCTTTCTTTTAAAACCTTCGAAACACAAAAGAACAAACATCATAGCACATAAAATTCCTATTTGAATCTGACCATCATAACTCATAAAAACGGAAGGCAAAATCGGCCAATTCCACAACTCGATATTTAGAAAACGAAAACTTGGAAAACGAGGGAAGCCAATCCAAGTAATTCATATTCACCATTATAAACCTAATGACATGTCCTATAAAACACTAAACATATAATGATATGAGAACAAACAACTACCTCTATATAAGTTAAACCAAAATTCCAAAAAGAGTTTACTGTTGATTTGATTCCTCCCTGGGTACTTCCACGTTGCAAATAGGACACGCCTGTTAAAGAAAAACATATTATTATTCAAACAAGAACGAGATAGTTTGTTCGGTTTGTAGTCTGGAATCACAACGTTTTATTATATACCTTGTTGATACTGAGCCATTTGGAGCCACACTCGGTATGATAAACATGCTTACATGGCAAATTGATTTGTTTGTCCCCTCTTTTATACCTCATTTGACAAATCACACACCTGCTACACAAATTCATTTATTAGTAATCGAATTAAAATAACGAGTTTTGATCCGAATCTTACCTTTCTCCAGATTTTCTTCTCAAAAAGAAACCGCCCGACTTATATCTTGTAGTAGGAAGTGAATTTATAACATCTTCAGAAAGACCCCGACTCTCGGTTCCAATAGCCTCACCTAAATCAAGTAATTCCTGCAGGAATTAAATATGGTTTAGTCCCTGTGGTTTGACCCAACTATCATTTTAGTCCAAAAGTTTAAGGTTTTGACTTTTTTAGTCCAATAGTTTGATTTTTGTATCAATTGAAGTCTGGCTCAATGACCCCATCCAACCTTACTGTTAGCTTTTTACCAAAATACAATACCTGTTTGTGTTACTCAGTCAAATATCCTTAGACTAAAATACGCTTGGACTATTGAAAGGCCAACATGGTGAAATAACTATAGTTGTTTATATAATATTTGTTTTAAAAATAATTAAATCTTCATAAAAAACTAAAAGAAAAACATTTAATAGCAAACCTCGTATGTCATATTGTCTGGATCAATATCATCCTGCCAAACAACCTGCAATTCACAACGCGTATTATCTTTCTGTTGCAATAAATGTATCACAGATAATCTGGTCAAATAGTCAATTAATTAGGCCTGCAAACGAACCAACATTCTGTGAACTGTTCGCGAACCGTTCAGCAGAAAGTTCGTTTATGTTCGATTTATTTAATAAATGGACGAACATAAACAAATAATTTTGTTCATTTAGTTAAATGAACAAATTTCTTGTAGGTTCATTTATGTTCGTTTATCATCATCCGTTTACGTTCATTACTTTATGTTTGTTTAAGTCTGCTTGTTTACATATTCATCTCAAATTTTACGCCCATTACAATTTAGTCTGGTTTTGATAGGTTTTTAGGCCCAGTATATTTTACGTTCGTGAATCGTTTGTTTATACTATAACGAACGATCATAAGCGAGCATGAATACACTCATTTTCTTAACAAACGAACAATTCAATTAACTGTTCGTGTTCGACCATTTGTTCAGTTATAAACGAACACAAACATGCTCTGTTCGTGTTCGTTTGGTTAATTTACAGGCCTGCAATTAATTATACCAAATCTCAGCTTGAATAATTATCCAAATTATGAACTCATAAAACAACATGAAGAAAAATTCAAAATAAAAAGCATAATACCTGAGAACTTGAAGCACTGTCATGATTTGGACTACCTGCAACATTGAAAAAAAATGGCATAAATAAATGTACTATTTATATAATAAGTAACATCATATGATCCATACATCAAATTGTTGCATCATGAAAATATAAAAACAGGAACTGACATTCTTCTGGGATAACTTGCATGTTTGAAACTGAATTCTCAGCCGATTGCGCGTCTACAGAAGCCGGTTCTGTGACATTCATCATTACAGGATATTCCCACGCGCTTCGATTCAAATCCATTCTCGGCAGATAATTTTGGACCTCGTATGGATCATAATAAGGTATGCTTCCGTGACCAGGTAGTCCGTATTTGTACGAACTCATATTCATTAGCCAATATGCATTTTCCTATGCATAGTACAAGAAACCATTGTATCAATATTTAAGTGATAAAATTGATTTGTAAAAATAATAAAGGATTAAAAACCTGATCTTGGACTGGAGTCAGCTGAGGATAATGTGTGGGTTGATGCGGGACCCCATCAAAGAAGTCAATGAAGCCATCAGGGACTGTGTATGGGAATCCTGAGTTTATGTAGTGGCCCCCCATATGTCGATTCTCATTACCATCCATTGTGGATGATACTTGTAATCAGTTTTGAGAATGAAACTGCAAGAAAACTGAATGAATCAAACTCTTTAGCCCACCATTGTATAAGAACATGTGCACAAATGATTATAGTTCGTATCAACCTTTATAGGTATACATCAATTATTTTATCGTTAGTAACTCACAACAATCCCTCCTTGAATCAATGATTTTTTTTTTTAATTTACCGACACATACTTTAAAGTTTATACTTTTAGGTCCGTTAGAAATATCATGAAAACATAACGTCTTGACTTAAAAAGTAAACCATATGTTGTGTTCTGATCTAGCGAAAATAAAAGCTAAATTTATCTACGGCGGTCGCTTAAATGGGGAACATAAACCTCTTTATATAACGGGATATGAGCAGTTTGTGAAACAAAATAACCTGCAGTCGTTAAATTTCCATCTTGGAAATCAAATTAAATAGTAAAATTTATGTATGCTAGTCCCAAAAATGGGAAACATATAGTTCTTAAAGTAACGGATTATGAGCAGTTTGTCGAACAGCATAAGTTGCATTTCCTAAATTTCCATCTTTGAGATGAAATTTAAAAGTTAAAAAGTTAATTCCATTGATATTTAAAATCAAGTTGAATTTCACAATTACTATATAGTAAAAATGATATAACTTATAAACACTTGCCTATTTTTCATTTTCATCTTCAAGAGAACTAAGAACTAACATAACAACAAACAGTTGTCTATTTTTCATCTTCTTCACCACTAAGAGTACAAAAAACTAACATAACAAACAGTTGTCCGTTTTCATATTTTATTAAAGAATAGGTATAAAAAAGGACTTTTTACATTGCACTAAATAACAACATATTAGCAACAAAAGAAGTCATATATCCATATGATTCAAAAGATAATACCTAAACCGACTTTACGGTTAACAAAACCAAAGAAAACTTGACTTGTTTAAAAGATGGAATAACAGACAAAATGTCACACAAGCTAAAGCTGCAGCCATTAAACTTGTATCATAAATATGAAATGTAAACATTAAAATTAAAACCCTAGAACCCAAAAAAAAATATGAAATGAAAGCTTTTAATTTGGTAAACCCTAACACCAGCAAATAAAGTTGAATTCTCACATATTTTGAAACCTAACACACAACATTTAATTAAGTAAGACCTAAAAAACTGTTACATTGCACAATAAACCAGATTACTCAAACATTACTACAAAAGGAAAGCAATTAAAGTCAAACTAGGTCAAAATTAAGCAGAAGCGTAAGTCTAATTTGAAGAATTAACCGCTACATTTGCATGATTTTAACTTGATTCCGTTACATTCACACAAATAATCAGCAATTGATAATAATAATAATAATAATAATAATAATAATATACAAAGGGCAATGAATCACACAGTACACAGACAGAGAGATAATAGGAAGAATTGTAGAGAGAGAAAGTAAGAGAGAGAGAGAGATGACGGACATTGTAGCGGACGGACAAAATGAAAGAAGACGACGACGGACGGACGGACGCTGCTTGGTTGATTGATCTTCGTCTTCTTCTTTGTCTCTCTTACTCGCAGTAGATGTGTGTGTATAGATATATAGATACATACAATACAGAGTATATAAAGGAAAGTGTGTTGTGTTGTGTTGTGTTGTGTTGTGTTGTGTTAAAAGAGTTTTTCGGTCACGCAAGCCACCCATCACCCACTTTTATTTATCTTTTATAATATACCTATGCTTTACTTTCATTTAATAATACGTGAATTCGATCAACATCGGTTACGTACATTACGTGAATTTGATATGAATTAAAATCCGAGTATTGGTAAAACCAAAACATTACAGTCGAGAATCGACGCGAATTCGGTCGATATCGGTTACATTTGTTACATTGAAGAAACACGAGTGTTGTTGGTAAAACCCGGGCATTGGTAAAATTTTAGCCTTGAAAACCGGACGTAAATAAAAACCCGAACATTATTGCTAAAACGCATATTTTGCACAAAAAAAAAATCTAAATATGTCAACCAATTGACGCCAAATAGAACAATAGTAACCTTGTGTCCATCAAACTTTGCTATTTGATGTCATGGTAAAGATATGGCACCTAAGATGATCCAAAGGGTTTTAAAATAGGCTAGTGGTAAGACATCTAAATGATATATTTATATATGAAGGGTCACATGTTCAAGCCTTCTCTCGGCGTGACATATTGGTCGTAAAATAGACTATATGATGACAGTAAAATAGGCATTCGATGGTTGTAAAGTAACTATTTCTCTAGTTTTATCTAATTGTTTTCCAAATGTTTTGTTATATTTAGTTTTGTTATATATGTGTGATGTATGTATTTTCAAGTGATACATCTAGAAGTGCCAACATGGAAAAGTGAAGCCTGGATGTGAACTGTAGAGTGTGATTATACATTTATTTTGTTTATCTGTTGTAGAAGACAAACTACTTTTGAAGTGAGTATTGGAACAAGTTGTATCTTGTTGTCAAATTTGATCATATTCACTTGGATGTTCTGTTTTGCAATGTAATATTTTGGCATGTCCATTATGGTGTTTTCAAACTAGTTGTGAGTTTTTATATATGAAATATGTGACAGTTAATTAGTTATAAATATTAATATATTATCAAAAAGAGTTTTAAAACCTGTCGTCATGATATCTTGTTGGGACCACCCCGATATCATGTAAAGATTTATCATGTCGTTGTAATACACACCTCAAAACTCTAAAATTATTTGGGTATGTTTGTTGGGTTAAAGGATCTATGTATTCATTCAGTTTTGTTGTGTGTGATGTTTGTAATCTTAAGTGATGCATCTAAAAGGGCTAATGTGGAAAGGTCAAGTCTTGATGTGAGCTGTAGAGTGTGATCATACATTTATATTTTAGTTTGTCCGTTGTCGAAGACAAACTACTTTTGAAGTGGGTATTGGAACAACTTGTATTTTATTTTCAGATTTGATCATATTCACTTGTAAGTTGGGTTTGTAACTACTATTTGATCGCATTATTGGTTACTTTTAAAAGCGTATTGTGATGTTTATTTATGAATTATTTGAAAATGAGTTGACATTTTATGAAAATGAATTAAAAACTATAGGTGTCAGAGAGGTAGGGGCACCATATGGGTATTTCTTGCATGTACTACGTCTTTTTAGGGCACACCATCATCACCCTTTAGAGCAATGTTTGAAATATGGTGAAACGGGTACTAGTACCGTTGAAAGGAGAGGGAGGGGGGGAGAGAATATTAAAATGGTTTAGGGTACTTGAAATTAGCACCACTAATTAGAGCAGACGTAACAGCAGGGTCGGCCCAACAGTTAAGTTAGGCCAGGCTAAAGCTTTAGGCCCCAAAGAAAATAAGGCCCCTAATTTAATTTAATTTTGTTATTTTTTGTAAATACACATATTAATAAACAGAGTTCATTTAGACATTAAATCCCTTCATTGTCTCATTGGCTAATATGCATGCTTCAAGTGTGTGTTTATGACCATATGATATGGTAACTTTCCCACCCAAGATCGATTCTCTCTAATGTGATGTATATTTTTTTTCAAACCTATTTTCATTTTCTTTCCCACTTGTTTTGATTCTCTTATGAGGCCCTTCTTTTTGCCATTTGTTTCCTAACAAACATAATGCCTTCCATTTAAATTGTAATACATTGAATTTGTATTATAAATTAATCACTTGTTTTTTTAGCAAAAAAAATTCATAATTTTCTAATTTTACGTACGAAATATGACAATCACATGATTAATAGAAATATATATATACACCTTTCTAACTCTCGGTAAGTAAAATGTTATTAAGACCAATTTACGATCAACTTATTGTAATAAATCAATAGCTTCTCTAATTTATCTTACAAATTTACAATCGTTTATCGGTGTTCAGTTCACTCAAAATAGCACCTTAGATTTAGGCGGTTTTGTTAAAACACATGATTATGTATCTTTTTCTTTTATTTCTTTATTTACGACTTCACTAATTATTATAGGATATAAATTTATGAAGTTGATCGCTAATGATGAATAACAAGAAGATACTTTACTAATGCAATACTACAATACTGCTATAAAAAGCTTATTATGATCGTTCCCAAACCTGACCACCCGAATAGCGTTCTATAACAATGGAAATTAAAAGAGGGCCTCGAATTTTTTTTCTCGCTTTAGGCCTCCAAAATGGTTGGGCCGCCACTGCATAACAGACATTGTCTATGGGGCATCCCCCCCCCCCCCCCCAAAACACCTGGGAACACCGCCCTAAGGGCATTTTGGGTTCAAAATTTCTCTCAGCGTTGTGTATAAAGCGGTTGATAAAGAGGAAGGTGGGGCCAAGGAGAAAACCAGCCAATAGAGAGAGTTGGGGGCGGTTTTGAGATTTTTCACTACATATAATCTTAGATTAGTTCATAATAGTTAAAAGGAGCACCTCTTCCTCACCATATATTTTATAGTGTAGGAACCAACCTTTACATCAACACACACTATTTGGAGAGATGACATGATCGTCTAAAAGTGTGATAAACCTAAAAGGTTAGCTCCTTCGTTCAAGGTGTAATACACACCTAACTCCTAAAGTCACATGGCATTTTACCCCTTTGTGATATCGTTAACATATTGTTCTCCTTTCTGGTTTGATGTTTAATGTATCATTAACAATTTTTTCTCAATTTAGGTATAGACAACAAACGTGACATGATCCTGGCTTTTCATTTTCGTCGCTATAACATGTTCGTGTTACATCATGTAAGAAAGCATTTTTTATCCTAAAAGCAAACTATAAGATAACTATGCATAGGTTTAATTACTTCTTGTAAACGACATCCAATAAACCCATGTACTATTCAAATATGTCATTTAACTCATCAAACTTCTTATTGAACTAGTATGAAATTCAACTCATATAGGCCCATAAACGTAAAACAAAATCAACAAAATGTGTTTTGGTAATTTAGTTTTTTATATGTTTAAAAATTGCGATTTCACATGCATACAAAATGTGACTTGACACTTCATTAACGTGGCCTAAAAATTAGTAATTGTGCAAGATTGAAACATGTAGCAAAACTTCCCGAGAGCTAGATGGCTTTCGTGAGCCTTGCACAAGTTATAAAATTGGGCCTTAAAATATATTTAAATAAATCAAAAGTTAATATATATAAAATGTTTTAAAAGAAATTAAATACTCATGGCTTTGTAGAATTACCTAGCTTGAACATGTTCTAAGTCGATCCTAGTGAGTTATACTAAATAAAAAATACGAGACATTGATTTTACTTTGATCGTTGTTATATCTTAGAGCATTCTCAGCTCGTCCCTCATCATCATCTTTATAATTACACTACAAAACACTATATTTCTCTCGCATGTTTAATTATATAATATATTTATACATTTATCATTACAGTTTTTTTTTCATCTACTCACAACCAATTCAACAAATATTGAAAATTAAATGGGGATATACAAAATTTTCCCAAATTTACAAAAAACCCCTATAATTTACACTCACAATCACTCAAAAGTTCACCCTGTAATTTACAAATTCTTCTCACATTATTTGAGAGGATGGGTTGGAAATGCTTTTATACAATATTATTATTAAGTATTCTTCAACGTACTACATAAAATTTTATTCACTTTGTCACAAAAAAAATTATTTTGCGCGAAACAAAGTGGATACATGAATGCAATGTTTTTATAACCGAACTGGATGACCTACCGGTTCACCTGTTCAACCGGTCGGACAACTTTGGTAAAAAAAAGACAGAATTTTTGTCTTTTAAACAAAGCCAAATTATGGTTCGTGTCCTTTTTTTAGTTTCCTTGCAGGCGGTGTCCTTTAAACATTTTTTTCCTACACGTTACGTCATTTACGCTAACTGGGCTAGAAAAACTCAGTTTATGACATGTGCCAGACATGTGATGGGCATAATTGAAATTTTAATGTATACTTAAATTTAAAAAAAGAAAAGAAAATATATATAATACCTTCCCCTCATTTCTCTATCTCTCTCTAAGCCACCACCATCACCATAAATTCCGGCCACCTCGTTGCAGATTCCATTCAACCCACCACCACTTCATATTATTAAAGCCAGTTTTTTATTTTATCAAGTTTTGATAGGTGGGTCGATGATGGTAATAATATATATTAAAGTGATTCTCTCTCTTCTCCTCTCTAATCCTCTCCCTCTTTGGCTCCACACCAACATCACCACTTCTTAGCCACCAAAAACCAACTCCCTTTCTTCTTAAATCCGGCACCATCTCCGGT
>NW_027497660.1:0-153283 GCF_021521415.1 Bidens hawaiensis | reverse complement strand
AAACGAAAACATTGGGACGAGAAGTTGCTCTCCACAAGACCTGGGAGGAACTAAAGGATATGATGATGAAGAAGTTCTGCTCTCGCGCCGAAATTCAGAGTCTGCAGCAGGAATTTTGGAACCACGCCATGGTAGGAGCTGATATCGACGCCTACAACAACCGATTCAACGAACTTTGCCAGATGGTGCCGGATATGGCAAACACGGAGGAGAAAAAGATCGAGAGGTATATCTTTGGGTTACCCCATGTTATCAGAGTTCCGCTCAATGCCGCAGCGGCCTCCAACCTTGATGATGCAGTGGCGCGGGCCATCACTCTTACAAGAGATACGGTCCGTGCAGGCATGTTGACCTCAGCGCGGGAACGAGCAGCGAACCTCTGACCCCAAGAGAAAATGGAACTCTCACCACCGAGGGTCCGACTCCAAGCAACCACCATTCAAGAGACAGGAGAGCGTAAGGGCTTACGCGATACAAGCCTTGGAGCCACACGAAGAGGGTACAATGGGCCTCGCCCATGGTAGCAGCAGATGCAAGTATCACCACGAGGGTGAATGCGCAAGCATCGTATGCGCCAAATGTAGCAGACCAGGGCACAAGGCGATAAATTGCCATATCAAAGAAACTGGAGTAAACGATAACTGCTACGCATGCGGGAAGCCAGGACATTTCAGTCGGGATTGCCCGCAAAAGAGAAACCAAGCTCGCGGGAGAGCCTTTGTGATCAGCGCGGGCGAAGCAAAAGAAGAACCGAATGTGGTAACCAGTACGTTTCTACTTAACGACCATTTTGCATCTGTCTTATTTGATACCGGCGCTGACCTAAGTTTCATATCCACTGAGTTTAAAAACTCCCTAGGCTTAGCAACCAGTAGGCTAGACACGCCTTATACTATAGAACTAGCCAATGGTAGACAGATACGCGCGAACGAGAGGACTGAGCAATGTGTATTGGTCATGGGAGGTCACGGATTCAATATTAACTTATTGCCAATAGACTTGGGAAGTTTTGACATTGTGGTAGGCATGGATTGGTTAGTCGAGAACCACGCGGAAATTATTTGCCATGAGAAGCAGGTTCGGATCCACTGTTGAGCGGGGAAACCTTAGTAATTCAAGGGGAAAGAAGTGGAGTTGCGATAAAACTCATTTCGTGTCTAAAGGCGCGCAAGTGCCTGAGGAAAGGATGCTACGCCTTCCTGGCACACGTAGTAGAGAAGAAAGGAGAACGAAGATTGAAGACTTACCAGTGGTGCGCGAATTTCCAGAAGTTTTCCCTGAAGATTTGCCCGGATTACCGCCACCCAGCGACAAGTCGAGTTTCGAATCGACTTGGTTCCAGGGGCTGCACCAGTAGCTCGAGCACCCTATCGACTAGCTCCATCCGAGATGCAAGAGCTATCCAATCAGTTGCAGGAACTATTGGATAAGGGTTTCATACGCCCAAGCTTTTCACCCTGGGGAGCTCCAGTGCTTTTCGTGAAGAAGAAGGATGGTTCATTTAGAATGTGTATTGACTACAGGGAACTGAACAAGCTGACAGTCAAGAATCGGTACCCCCTTACCAAGGATTGACGACTTATTTGATCAGTTGCAGGGATCCAGTTATTATTCAAAGATAGATCTACGGTCAGGTTACCACCAACTTAAGGTCCATGAGGAAGATGTGCCGAAGACAGCCTTCCGAACTAGATACGGCCATTATGAGTTCTTAGTGATGCCCTTCGGGCTAACTAATGCGCCGGCTGTATTCATGGATCTGATGAACCGTGTGTGCAAGCCATACTTGGATAAGTTTGTGATTGTGTTTATAGATGATATTCTGGTTTACTCCCGAACCAGAGCTGAGCATGAACAACATCTGAGATTAATTTTGGAAATGCTGAAGAAAGAAAAGTTGTATGCAAAGTTTTCTAAATGTGAGTTTTGGATTAGAGAGGTTCACTTTCTCGGTCACGTTGTAAACGAGAAAGGAATACACGTCGATCCTTCCAAGGTCAAAGCCATCGAGAATTGGGAAGCGCCAAAAACACCAACTGAGGTGAGGCAATTCCTAGGACTAGCTGGCTACTATCGACGTTTCATTGAGAACTTCTCCAAGATAGCTTTACCTCTGACTGCGCTAACACAGAAAGATAAGAAGTTTGATTGGGGCGAAAACCAGGAAGCAGCGTTTCAAATGTTAAAGCAAAAGTTATGTAGTGCGCCAGTTTTGTCTCTGCCCGAGGGGACGGACGACATCGTCGTCTACTGCGACGCTTCACATCAAGGGCTCGGATGTGTCCTTATGCAGAGAAACAAAGTCTTAGCGTATGCCTCTCGACAACTCAAGGTCAATGAAAGGAACTATACAACGCATGATCTGGAACTTGGAGCAGTTGTTTTCGCGCTAAAGATTTGGCGCCATTATCTTTATGGTACAAAGTGTTTAATTTTTACGGATCACAAGAGTCTTCAGCATATATTTGATCAAAAGGATTTAAACATGAGGCAACGAAGATGGGTAGAATTATTGAATGATTATGATTGTGAAATAAAGTATCATCCTGGAAAGGCGAATGTGGTAGCAGACGCTTTAAGTAGGAAAGAGCGAGCAAAGACGCTACGAGTTAAGGCTCTAAGATTGACCATTCGCGCAGATCTCACTACCCGCATCCGAGAAGCTCAACAAGAAGCCTTGAAACCAGAGTTTGTCAAGAACGAATCCCTTGGGGGTATGATTAAGAATTTAGAGCTCAAAGAGAACGACACTCGATATTTTGCTAACCGCATATGGGTCCCTCTCAAGGGAGGATTGCGCGAGCAAGTGTTAAACGAAGCTCACAAAACGCGGTATTCCATACATCCTGGCGCAGACAAGATGTACCAAGATGTTAAAGCGCTGTATTGGTGGCCCAATCTTAAGGGCGACATCGCGACGTATGTCAGTAAATGCCTGACGTGTTCGAAGGTGAAGGCTGAATACCAGAAACCGTCGGGGTTGCTTCAACAGCCAGAAATTCCCATATGGAAGTGGGAACAAATCTCCATGGACTTCATTACCAAACTGCCAAGGACACCTGGGGGTTACAACACGATTTGGGTTATTGTAGACCGACTAACTAAGTCAGCACACTTCCTGCCGATCAAGGAAACCGATAAGATGGAAAAGTTAGCACGATTGTATATTCGAGAAGTAGTTTCAAAACACGGAGTTCCGGTATCCATCATTTCTGATAGAGATAGTCGGTTCACCTCAAGGTTTTGGAGATCGTTACAAGGGGCTTTAGGTACTCGTCTTGACATGAGTACGGCTTATCATCCCCAAACAGATGGACAAAGCGAGCGAACCATTCAAACATTAGAAGATATGTTGCGCGCGTGCGCAATCGATTTCGGAGGTAGCTGGGATACTCATCTCCCATTGGTTGAATTTTCATACAATAACAGTTACCACACAAGCCACAAGGCTGCGCCATTTGAAGCCTTGTATGGGCGCAAGTGTAGGTCCCCGCTGTGTTGGGCTGAAGTGGGTGACAAGCAAATGACTGGTCCAGAATTGATCCAAGAAACGACGGACAAAATTTTCCAGATACGGGATCGCCTTAAGGCAGCGCGCGACAGACAGAAAAGCTATGCAGATGTGAGAAGAAAACCGTTGGAATTTCAAGTAGGGGATAAAGTGCTTTTGAAAGTCTCTCCATGGAAAGGAGTCCCCCGTTTCGGCAAGCGAGGAAAGTTAAATCCGCGATACATCGGACCATTTGAGATCCTGGAAAGGATCGGTCCAGTTGCTTATAAACTCCATTTACCCGCCAAACTTAGTGGAGTTCACGACACGTTTCATGTGTCCAACCTCAAGAAGTGCTTATCTGATGAAACGTTAATTTTACCATTGGACGAGATTCATATCGACAAACAACTACACTTCATGGAAGAGCCTATAGCAGTAACCGATTGGAAAAAACAAAAGTTGCGAAGAAGCCGAATCAAGTTAGTAAAGGTTCAATGGGACTCAAAGCGTGGACCTGAATTCACTTGGGAAAGAGAAGACCAAATGCGCAAAAAGTACCCATACCTCTTCCAAAGGATAGCTCCTACCAGCGACACCTCCTAATTTCGGGACGAAATTCTCCTAACAGGGGGAGAATGTGACACCCGGTAATTTCCCAATCCCATAAACCAAGTAATCAACCTAATTATTAGATGATTGTGAATATTATGCGCGCCATGTTATGATCAGCGCGAGCATATATTATATGCGCCACACGCACAGGTTTTTGTTGTGTTTTCATGACAACTTAATTTTATGTCGTTTCTGTCTAATGGGTTGCATACCTCTTCAATGATCAATAAGTAAAACTATGTTCAAACAATATCCTAATTTCCTAATTAAGACCCAAATCATTTATGCGCGCGCGGAAAAAGGGAACTAACCTCCCCGCATGGCGGGAACATTGAGAGCTAGTTTGTTTGAAGCTCCAAGATGGAATTGACTTCGACATAACTGATCACTATGTTGAAATACCAAGACCTCATGGAGAATCTACAAATGAAACTCAACGTCCCTGACTACGAGAAGGTTACGCACCTACCCGCATCAAATAAAAAGGAGTTATGTGCGACACCTGCGGGAAGAATCCCCGCGGGACACCTTAAAACTAAACCCTTTACGCATGAACGTCTGCACAGAAACCAACCACCTCTTCGCTTAAATCCAAAAGTTCACCCTGTTAATAAACTCTGAGAACGCTGGTTCCAGCAGAGCCAGATGGACTCGCAGGATTCCTTATAAGGATGCCTGCGCAGTGATACGCGCAGGATTCGTTACAAGGACGCTTGCGCGAAGACCAACTGGAGCCGCCGGACCCACAACGTTCAAAGAAATGGCCTACACGCAGAAGGCTATACGCGCAAGGTTACGCGCACAAAACACTTAGTCTATTCTTCAGATGAAAGGGGATTACCCCCGCCCAGAAAGAACCAGTTGCGTGTTTCAGAGATTTTTACCTTTTGACAGCACACTGACAACAGTACCAGGAACAGTACTGTAATACGAAATGTCAACTGTCAGCCGCACCTACTCTCACCAACCACAGTCCTGCATGTACTGTCAAATCAATCAGAATCTTCATAACCACTCCCCCCATCCCTAAATAAATAATAATAAACCCCATACCTTGTCATCATTACACCCAATATGATAAGATCTCAATCCCCTAAATCAAGGGATTGTGTTCCCTTGAATTTGCCTATAAATATCAATTCTTGAATAAAAATATCACAACCACAAGAAACACACTCCAAACTCCTCTCTTAAACCTGTAATTCTGCACTAACCATCTCCCAAGCATCCGTTTCCAGTTCCATCGCTAGGTAAGCCGAAACTTTAGTCTTGAGATCTACTTTTCTGACCAGCCCTTATATTCTTCGATTACTTGATCTTAATACACATATTTCTTGTTATTTAAACATATTCTAGACTTCCAATTTCGAGGCTAACACCAAGAAACCCGAATCTCGTTTAATCTCTCTAAACCATCACTTAACAAGAATCACAGGTGAGTCTCACAGCCCCTATTTTCACTGTTTTTAAACTGTTTTCGGGGCGAGGGACACGTGTTTAAATTATGTTTTATCATGGTATATTTACAAGCAATGCAAACGATTATCTGTTCATAGTGTCTATCTTGGTTATCAATGTGAGTGCGCAAGAACGAGAAAGTGATCACGAAACAATGGAACTCTAAGGGTAGGGACTACTGGTTTGATCAACCCGCTCGTAGGGGTCGCACCTCTTTGCATGGACGAGCGCCTAGTATGGTCATGGGGTAGTACTACTGGTTGTTAAACCCGCTCGTAGGGGTCGCACCTCTTTGCATGGACGAGCGCCTAGTTTTCCGTACAACGATGTCCGCGCGTAACCCGCGGGACGGTATTATTAAATCCGCTCGTAGTGGCCACGCCACTTTGCATGGACGAGCACATAGTTTTCATCGATGTCCGCACGTAACCCGTGGGATGGTACTATCAAGAATATGTTTCAATATGATGTTATCAAGAATATGTTTCAATATGGTTTTATCAAGAATATGTTGCAAAACGATTTATCAAGTCACCGAAACTTGTGAACTCACTCAGTTTATACTGATTCAAATATTTTTACGTGTCTTTCAGGTGGTAATTAAGTAGCGCAAGGGGTCACACGTAGAGCACTTCACGCAGAACAGCTATAAAAATGGTTTTTGGAAGATTTTAGTTCTATCCCTTCCACACGCGTGGTTGTTCCCGCCGTGTAAGGGGATATGGCGCGGAAATCTTCAACGTTTTTTTTCATATTTGGATGTTTTTATATGTTCTTCTAAACAATGTAATGTATTTTGTACTAGACATTTCATGAGAAATGGGAAATTTATTTGAATGTTTGAAATGACCCGTGCTTGATTATCAATCCCCACGCGCGCACGCCCGGCTGTTTCCGCCGTTTAGGGCCGGGTGTGACAATAACTCCCCCTTGACTATCCAAGTTGTAAAAGAAAATAATCGTACTCCTTTAATACGCTTGGTGATGTTGCCTAGTTAATAACCTTTCTAGGAAAATCCATTGGGACAAAACCATATCTAATGTAAAAAGAGTGCAACGCGTATTATACTCCCCCTCATTTATACATCCTTGTGACATGTTTCGATCTTGCTAGAAATTTTGTTTAAGGACTTCTGTAGCTAACAATCCACCACTTGATCTTGTAGTATACACTTCCTTATTTGGAGGAATGATGTATTACCTTCGTGTATGGCTTGTAGTGCCTCATCTTGTAAATAAGTGACATGTAGCGCCTCATATTGTAAATAAGTGACATGTAGCGTCTCATATTGTAAATAAGTGACATGTAGTGTCTCATCTTGTAAACAAGTGGCATGTAGTGTCTCATCTTGTAAATAAGTAATGTCACACCCTAACCTGAGACAGAAATGTCGGGGCGCGAACTGATGGTTCACAGCTCACAAGGTACTATCATGCAATATAATATGACAATATCTATTTAATTTTTTTATATAATCAAAACATCATCCAAGTATATCAATTTGTAAGAAATACAATTCAACCCATTTATCACAGCAATAAAAATCAATAGTCTTTATTAAATTATAAATCTTAAGGTATCTCTAAGTGTCCTTCACCTTAGCTTCAAACCATCTGATAACACTGCATATGTGTAGAAAATAACATAGTTTTATCAACACATGATTGAGTGAGAAAATCACCAGATTTGTTACAATGGTAAATATAAGAAAAGGCAAAACTGTTATTGTGAAAGTAAAACAATCAAACCATGAGCAAATATAAGCGTTAGTTGACTAAGTCTCACGAACTATGGCTACTATGACAGTTGTATGATTATACTATAATGTGATTATGTTGGACCCCTCTGAATTGCTAGAATCAAGTAATCAATTAATCAAGTTACAATTAGTCATTAAATTGAATACACGCACAATATATAACAGTTTGCTAGTGAGTATAATATAATACATATATATTGTAAGTACGCATACGTCCCCAAAATATGTTTGAAATAATAATTTAAATAGGGGAGTGATTTCTCACCATATCACTTAAGAGAGATTAGAAAGTAAAAAGAATAACGAGGAATCAAACTTTAATACGCTGACTGAGATAATCCAAACAGTCCTAAAACTTAGATATAAAAACTTGAATTAAAACCGAGAATATAGTCGCTGGAATCAATCCAAACAGACGTATAGAACTCCGGTTATGAGATTTTCAGTAAATAAGCGAACTAGTACTAACCAGAATCCGAACAGTGATTCGGGATTTAGGTTTTGGTCAGTACACTCAAAATTTGATTTCGAATAAAAAAAAGTCTTCTGGACCGAAAGCTAGTTCCGACCAGAAGATAGAGATATTGACAAACCAATTAAGTTTGACTAAAACACCCTTAACGGGTCGGGATAAAAGTGACCACCAAAACTCCCTCAGTCAGTGAAATTGATTGAGGGATTTTGTTTATCTAATGAAAATCTATATAATTACAGAAGACAACTTACCCAAACGAGAAGAGGAACTATGAGAAAATCGAGGTAAATGATGTCTTGAACTTCAAAGTCAACAAACCTTGAACAAAGATTCTAAACTAAATGATGTCTTGAACTTCAAAGTCAACAAACCTTCAAAGTCAACTGTTGAGCGGCCCGGGAAACCGTTCAAGTATTTGAGTTCTTGGGAAAAGCTACGTCGTTGCTCGAAATGGAATGTGGTACCAACCGTTCCGACCGCCCGACGAGCCGGCTCATCCCGGCCTTCAAAAAGGTCGAAGACATCGTCGTCGACAAATCCGAGCACACCAAACACACCCTCCGATGCTCGTAGCTTCTTCCTCGACGACACGGTCAATTTAGCCGATGATTTGAATATACCCGACGAAGATGAGGTAGAGGAGTTGCCTCGACCACGCTGAAGATCGAGGAAAAATAAGGGGGAAGGTTCGTCGTCAACACAATTCAATACGGAGCCCGTTGAAATAAACGAGTTGGTCGGTCGTTTGGAAACAAATGTCACCGTAATTGGAGCCGACATTCGAGCATCCAACAAACAACAAGAAAAGCTGAACCAGACATTCGAATTAAAACAAATGAAAGACGACTACGAATCCCTCAAAGCGGAAGGGTTTCACGAGGATGCTGAATTATTGATGCAACGCCGACGTGAAAAAATGCGCGAATATTACGGATATTAGTTTCTTTTTTAGTTATGTTTTTTTTTTCTTTAGTTATGTTTTTTAATATTTTTAGTTATGTATTTTTTTTTAGTTATGTTTTTTTTGTATTTCTTTTTAATTTTAATGCATTTTAATTTAATTATTTAAATAAATTGGTTTTTATTTAATTAGTTTAATTATAAAAAGAAAATAATAAAAAAACACACTGTGGGCCCAACTTGTAGCCCCTACACCACTACACCTTAAAAACAAATTTTCACTCCATACTGACTAGGCGTCACGTGTCACAATTCGCCCTCAATTATAGCCCCTCTACTACATATTGCCTTAATTGAACTGGTTGTTCTATGAGCTTCACTATCGTTGATGGTGACTTAATATTTAATAAATATGGGAATGTGTATATATATATATATGGAGTCCACATATGCAGTTTTATAATACCAATTGTTGTTAAAAGCTTGCAGCATGAATGTACATGAAAACAATAATTACTGCGATATTATATGCATCGACATCTTTTAGTAAATATTAGACATCACCAAAATTTCAATATTAAATAGCATATCTTAATGAAAACAACATCTAAGTTACAATAAAATAATATTATAGGTCCCGGCGACGTCTAATTCAAGCTTACGTTACCACTGTTTCGCTTATAAGGTATGGATTCTGTTTCTTGTTACTTCGTAGTACGGTTTCTGTTTTCATTTACTCTTAGTATTAATTATAGTTCGTTACTTCGTAGTACGGTTTATGGTTTCTTTCACTCATAATATAAATTCTAATCCGTTACTTTGTAGTACGGATTTTCGTTACGCGTCAGTTATATTTTGAGTTCAGTTGTTTTATATAATATATAGCATGCAATAGGTTATTTATTTGTACTCTTTATTGCATGTTCCGGTTTTAAATGTTTAGTTATATGCTTTTAGCTTTTGTACTCTGTCACCCGAGCATGTCTGAAATGTCGTATGGGCGTCAACGGCATGCACTTATCGTGACAGTGCGTAATAAAAGTTCACGACGTCTCTAGCTTGTGCTTTCGTAGCACTTTGGCCCCTAGAGGCGTATAGATCGATCTTAGCTCTGAGTTTGCGTTTGTTGTGTGGAGATGGAATAATGGGTGTACGTTACGCTAACCGTCTCATAGGTGCATGGACTAGCTAGCTATGTACCAGTCTGTTCTGTTAGGCTCGTGGGTGCTTCCGTTTCACGTGACTTTGAGTTATTGATATGTGTAGTCACGTGGTTTGATGTGTGTATATGTTATGATATGTTTCTGATATGCTTCCGTATGCGTTTGATTATGTTCTGGCCAAGTGTCGGATCATACCCCCGAATTTTATTAAGTATATGTTTCGGTAAAAAGGTTGGTTTCGAGTTTAAATTGAAGTCCGTATATTTATTTTCTTACGTCTGTCCTTACCTATACTATTGTTCTTTCCGTTACTGACAATTTTTGGCTCAGCCGTATTTTCTTGTTTTGTTTTTCTTATTTTGTTTTCAGGAAATTCGGGACTCAGGGAAATTAGTGATGAGAGAGAATAATGAAGTTCAAGCTTTTAAGAGTTAATTCATTTTGGTTTAATAATATAACATAGGTTGCATTGACTTTTGTTGTATTTTGGATTGTGGCGTTGATTTGATATCTGTAATAGTGACACGTCAGCCTGTTCCGGGTTGGGGTGTTACACATGGCCAAGTTTAGCTCGTCCTGTCTAGGGCTGACATATCGTGTATACACGTACACGATAAGACACGAACACGAAATGGGTATACCTGTACACGACACGAAAACTTATCGTGTACCTGTAACCCAAACACGAACACGAACCTGTTAATACCTGGTATACACGATAATACACGATAGTACACGATAATAGCTGTTTAGAAACGCATATTTGACAACCTTTTAGAGAAACAAAAGTCGACGAAAGTTCGTAAAATTCTTAAAATAAAACATAAATCCATTCTACTTAACAAATTTAAGACAAAAACACATAGAATTCTAATCAAAACATATATTGAAAACAATATCAAGTTCTAAGCTTCCAAGTTCCAATTGGGCTTTCTTCTCAAATCTCAATTCCAAGCGATCAAACCTACACACAAAATAAGTATAGTCAATTATCCATCGAGAAGTCATCTTCTAAATCAATTTGGATAGAATCACTCTCCGTCTAGAATGATTAAAGAAAAAAATACATAAAGTCACACAAAAATAAAACCAAACTTGAACCAAAATAAGTATAGTTGAATCAACAAACATACCGTTGTTTTGGCTTTCTTATCCTTAGCCTTTTCCACTTTCTTTTGTGGGTTGCTCATAATTACCTAAATAGTAAATACTAACAAATGTGAGCAATCAATAGTTCAAAACCAAATAAGTGAAATAATTAAACTAAAAAAGCCCTAAAGATGGATTTTATAATCAAAAGTTCAAAACCAAATAAGTGAAATAATATAAACTAAAAAAGCCCTAAAGATGGATTTTAAAATCAAAAGTTCATAACCAAATAAGTGAAATAATTAAACTAAAAAAGCCCTAAAGATGAATCGATCTAAATAATTAAACTAAAACAGCCATAAAGATGGAGCCTGAATGAATGATGAAATGAAAAAAACAATAACTTACCAAGAATGATGAACGAAATTGGAGGCCGGAGAGAGTATGGATGGCTGGACGCGACGGTGGAGGCCGGAGAGCTGTATGGCGGCGACGGATTTTGGTGTGTGACGGGCCGGCGACGGATTCTCCTTCTCGTGAGAGGCGGAAAGCTGTATGGCGGCGTGGGAGGTACGGAGAGCTGTATGGCGGCGTGAGAGGGACTACCGGCGAAGGGCCGGTGACGGATTTTGGTGATGGCCGCGTGAGAGGATTTTGGTGTGTGACGGCTGTAAGTTATAAGGTAGAATTAGGGTTAGGGATATTTTAATATGAGTTATAACTATATATATATATATTATATTATATATTTATTTATTTAATTTTAAAAATAACCAGATACTAACAGGTACCTAACGGGTAAACAGGTATTATACCTGTTTAGACACGAAAATTAACAGGTAATTTCGTGTCTACCTGTTTAGTACACGAAACCTGTTAAGGTCTTACCTGTTACCTGTTAAAGTCGTGTAAGTACGTGTCGTGTATTCGTGTCTCGTGTATAAATTGTCAGCCCTAGTCCTGTCATGTACAGACACGTGTCCAGGTTGTTACAACCATGCACATGGGTTATATAGTTTGCCCTATCATATGCGGACACGTGTCTAGGCGGTTATTAGAGCATCTTCTAGAAAGGGACAGCTGGCCCAATCATACTCCCACATCCTTCGTCTATAAATACCTTCACCATCTCCATGAGGTATTCATTCACTCTCAACTATCTACTCTAAATACTTAAGTACTTTCTATCCATCGAAATTGTACTTACTCTCTCGCCGGATGGTGGTTACGGGAAGACCCCCCCTCTTGTCCTTCCCTTAATGAGCTCACGGTGGTTGTTTTACAGGTTTGTATCATTAGACTTAGGAGATCGGACTCGTATCGTTAGTTAGTAATTACTTGACCCGTAACCCGTGGGTTCATCGGATCTAAACCCTTAAGGGATTAGGTCCGTGTTTCATCACTTTTCTAACTCATTGTTGTGATTGAATTGCTCGTAATCGTTTGATTTGATAAGAACACAAAAATGTACATGCGATAGAATATGTAAAGAACAATCAAATCAATTTGAACATATCACAATGTAATTGATTACAATAAGTTGTAATAAGAAACCGCACACACATATGGAACGAACATTGCATACAAATAGAATGGAAAGCTCGTGTGAACTTTGTTGACGTCACTATATAGTAATATAGCATTATAGTTGTTTTGTGATAATGACTTCTTAAAATGAAGATGAAGACCCAAAAGGATCGCAACTTGTAACTAGATCAGCTTCACTTGATCAGTTATAGACCAATAACATCTCCTAAGCTTCATTGGTAACTGATCAATATCAGTGATTAGGTAAATGATGGTGTAATATCTGGTTGCAACTATCCAACAACTATGATCAGTTGCAAGTTGCAACGGTTGTATATCTACTAGCAACTTATAAGATCAATTTCCTAGTGTCGAATTGGATTACTTGTATCAATTCATTGGGAACATGACGGCCTCGTTTAGAGTAAGTGTGTTAAGGGTTTACGTTGTAATGAGGTGAGGAAAGTGCAGGTCAGTTTAATTGTTTTTTTTTTCAACAAAATCTCAATTAACTAATGATGCTAAAACTCTTTTTTTTGGACACTTTATTTTCGTATCCGACTTGAGATGCAAATAATCATCATCATAAGATATAATAAGTGCAATATTGACAAGATCAGATGGAATTTTTTAACCATAATTAAAAGCTTGAACCGAAGGCTGATTTATTCATCAGCCACATACAAGTACTATTTGAAATAAGATAACATCACCGAGTGAAACGCATAACACCTTTGTTATATTGCACAATGTGTGACACGTTTAAAAATGTCATATTAAGAAAGAAAGCATAGGAATGTTGTACCCAAATTAAAAGAAACAAAATGCTCGATTTTATGGTATACATTTTTTATAGAAAAAATGATAAAGTTTATATTAATTATATGAGTTTTAGAAGATTGATATAGTGGATTTTAATAATCCTAACTTTGACTCGTGGACTGATATTAATCTCAACTTGAGATATTTTCCCTGATAGTCACAACATGCAAACTATTTTCCAACTCCGATCTTTTTTCTAACAGAGGTCTAACACATTTAGTTTTTTGATGACGTGGATGTTGACGTGGCACAAACATTCGTAATTTGATGAGGTGGCTACCTATGTGACACTCTCATCATAACCTCACCTCCACCTCCACTTCCACCTCCACCTCCACCGCCACCACCACTCACCACGACCATTGTCGTCATCAGCTATCACCACCACAATCCTGCCACCACTACCGCCCACCACCGCCATCAACCATCATCACCATCACCATCTGCCACCCTCAAAAAACAACTTTTTTAACGCTTTTTCTTCATCGTTTTCGAACCAAACCTTCTTGGTATGAATAGACAGGGTATCCGGGAACTTGCAAATATGAATCTTATCAAAAAACTCAATTTCAAATCTTGCAAGAAAAACGATTTTAGCTAGAACCCTAGAATAACTTGTCAGATCTGCCAAAGTTGCCCGAATTGACTTTAAACCTTATCAGTTGCCCTTAATATAGCCTTGATTACGAACAATATGGACCAAATGCCGAGTTACATACCTTCATCAGAGTTCTTATTTGTCTTGCCGAAAAATCGCAAACTACCACCACCAACACTGCGTTTCCGCCACTTTCAGCCGTCACACCTCTACTATTTGCGTTTGCAGCTCTACGTTGCCACCAACGAGTCACTAAACCTTCTTCGCTACACTCACCTGGCCAACATGTTGTTATTTGGCATGGTGGGACACATCACACATGATACTTGGTTATGGTAGCTAATAGGGGGTTTTTAGATTAGGATTAAGGGTTGACATGGTGAGATTTGGTGGTGGTGGCTGATAGCGGTGCTGGTGTGGGTGACGTGGTGATGAGAGTGCCACATAAACACTCACCTCATTAAATAGCAAATGTTTGTGTGACGACAGAATTCATATCACCAAAAACTAAACATTAACTAGGTTAGACCCTAGTTAGAAAAGACTCAGTAGAGGAAAATGGTTAGCAACTTGAGACCATAAGAGGAAATTTTTTATGTTAAGATCAATACCGACTAAAAAGTCAAAATTTGCATTCTGACCAAATTTTGTTTTGTGTTTGGTTTAAACATTTATGAAAATGAAATTGGAATTATAAAAAACTGAAATTACCAAATTAACCCCATCTATTAATTCCACCCCAATATTATTATTACCAACCTCTACAATATTAAATAGAAGATTCAAACAACAATTTCTACTCTTCGTAGTCACAACTGTGTGTAGTCACAACTGTGTGTGGGTTTTATAGTTACATATGAACACGGGAGAAATTCGAACGTTGAATTATATAAAAATATTTTATTTCAATAAAATCACTAGCGTACATCATGATAATTTACGTTTTTGGATTTTTGTCAATTAGCATCAATTGTATGTATGGTGTTTAGGTTTTGGCGGAATGAAAGTTATCTAACTAAAATTACACAAATATGTTATAAATAAGTAAAATCTTCCTTGTACACTACATTTGTGATTGTAGTGGTCGGTATACATTGTTTATCAAAAATCAAAATCTTTAGCCCATGTTTACTTGTAACTCTAGATAAGGTAACATACATGTATGCTTATAACGCTTCTATGTGACAAATAAGGTTCTTCTTGTATATACCAACCCTAGATAAACGATAATGTATCCATGAAACTAACAAAAATATATTCATGCACATAAAAATATATTAAAAAGTCAAAACTTTTGTTCAAAATAAGCCAAAACTTGTTATAAAATCTTAGTGCAAAACAGAAAATAACAAACAAATACGAATGGCGTGTTCAGTTCATGTGTATGATTTAATTTGGTTTCGAGTCGTGTTCAGGTTAGCTGGACCTACCAACCCAAGAACACGAGTACACAAACCGTGAAACAATTAAAAAAACATTTAAAACAATATTTTGTCAGCTATTGAATCTGAATATATAATAAGGCTTCGGGTCGTCTTTTGGTTAGTTGGGCCTACCAACCTAGGAACACGAGTGCACGAACCGTGCTGCAATATTTTTTAAAAAACAAAAAAGCTAGAAAATAAAGAAAACAAAAGAAATCCAAGTGATACCTTGGTGCCGGTTGTGTTTTAGTTTTGAAAGTTTGATATAGTAAAGTTGCATCAATTACCACCATCCGGTGTTATTTGGTCATCTTTTCGGAACCGTGAAACATCTTACGCGGCTATTGAATCGGAAAATATATTAAAAAGTCAAACTTTTGTTCAAAAGAAGCCAAAACTTGTTATAGAATCTGGGTGCAAAACAGAAAATTTCCAACAAATACGAATGTCATGTTTAGTTCATGTGTACGATATAATTTGGTTTCGGTACATGTTCGGGTTAGCTAGAGCTACCAACCCAAGAACACGAGTACATGAACCATGAAACAATTTAAAAAAAAACATTCAAAACAATATTTGTCGGCTATTAATCTGAAAAAATAATAAGGTTTCGGGTCATCTTTATAGTAGCTGGACCTACCAACCCAGGAACACGAGTACACTAATCGTGCTGCAATATTTTTTAAAAACAAAAAAAAGAATAAAGAAAACAAAATAAATCCAAGTGATACCTTGGTGCCGGTTGTGCTTTAGTTTTGAAATGTTGATATAGTAAAGTTGCATCAATTACCACCGTCTGGTGTTATTTGGTCATCTTTTCGAAACCGTAAAACATCTTACGCGGCTATTGAATTGGAAAATATATTAAAAAGTCAAACGTTTGTTTAAAAGAAGCCAAAACTTGTTATAGAATCTGGGTGCAAAACAGAAAATTTCCAACAAATACGAATGTCATGTTCAGTTCATGTGTACGATATAATTTGGTTTCGGTACGTGTTCGGGTTAGCTGGAGCTACCAACCCAAGAACACGAGTACACGAACCATGAAACAATTTAAAAAAAGCATTCAAAACAATATTTTGTCGGCTATTAATCTGAAAAAATAATAAGGTTTCAGGTCATCTTTGTATTAGCTGGACCTACCAACCCAGGAACACGAGTACACTAATCGTGCTGCAATATTTTTTAAAAAACAAAAAAAGAATAAAGAAAACAAAATTAATCCAAGTGATACCTTGGTGCCGGTTGTGCTTTAGTTTTGAAATGTCGATATAGTAAAGTTGCATCAATTACCACCGTCTTGTGTTATTTGGTCATCTTTTCGAAACCGTAAAACATCTTACGCGGCTATTGGATTGGAAAATATATTAAAAAGTCAAACTTTTGTTCAAAAGAAGCCAAAACTTGTTATAGAATCTGGGTGCAAAACAGAAAATTTCCAACAAATACGAATGTCATGTTCAGTTCATGTGTACGATATAATTTGGTTTCGGTACGTGTTCGGGTTAGTTGGAGCTACCAATCCAAGAACACGAGTACACGAACCATGAAACAATTTAAAAAAACATTCAAAACAATATTTTGTCGGCCATTAATCTGAAACAATAATAAGGTTTCGAGTCATCTTTGGATTAGCTGGACCTACCAACCCAGGAACACGAGTACACTAATCGTGCTGCAATATTTTAAAAAAAAACAAAAAAAGAATAAAGAAAACAAAATAAATCCAAGTGATACCTTGGTGCCGGTTGTGCTTTAGTTTTGAAATGTTGATATAGTAAAGTTGCATCAATTACCACCGTCTGGTGTTATTTGGTCATCTTTTCGAAACTGTAAAACATCTTACGCGGCTCTTGAATTGAAAAATATATTAAAAAGTCAAACTTTTGTTCAAAAGAAGCCAAAACTTGTTATAGAATCTGGGTGCAAAACAGAAAATTTCCAACAAATACGAATGTCATGTTCAGTTTATGTGTACGATATAATTTGGTTTCGGTACGTGTTCGGGTTAGCTGGAGCTACCAACCCAAGAACACGAGTACACGAACCATGAAACAATTTAAAAAAAACATTCAAAACAATATTTTGTCTGCTATTAATCTGAAAAAATAATAAGGTTTCAGGTCATCTTTGTATTAGCTGGACCTACCAACCCAGGAACACGAGTACACTAATCGTGCTTCAATATTTTTTAAAAAACAAAAAAAGAATAAAGAAAACAAAATAAATCCAAGTGATACCTTGGTGCCGGTTGTGCTTTAGTTTTGCAATGTTGATATAGTAAAGTTGCATCAATTACCACCGTCTTGTGTTATTTGGTCATATTTTCGAAACCGTAAAACATCTTACGCGACTATTGAATTGGAAAATATATTAAAAAGTCAAACTTTTGTTCAAAAGAAGCCAAAACTTGTTATAGAATCTGGGTGCAAAACAGAAAATTTCCAACAAATACGAATGTCATGTTCAGTTCATGTGTACAATATAATTTGGTTTCGGTACGTGTTCGGGTTAGCTGGAGCTACCAACCCAAGAACACGAGTACACGAACCATGAAACAATTTAAAAATAAAACATTCAAAATAATATTTTGTCGGCTATTATAAAAACTGAAAATATACTAATGTTCGTGTCGTCTTTGGGTTAACGGGACCTACCAACTCAGAAACACGAGTACACGAACCGTGCTGCAATATTTTATAAAAAAAAAAAAAAAAAAAAAAACAAAAGAAATCTAAGTGATACCATGATGCAGCAAGGGACTATGGTTATTGCAGCGTGAGCGATATGGAAGATGAATGGCAACAAAAACTTCATATGCACCAAACCAAATGCAATTTAGATATACAACCCGTATGTATAATGTTTATATCAAATGTATATAATGAAACATACAAGATTGTCTTTACCTCCATCGACAACAGAAAGATGTAAAAACTTTCCATCGTGCATGTAGTGCAGGGCATTAACAATAGGTGTATCGATTGTAACACTTTCTGGATTTGGAGTCATTACGTGCATAATAAATCATGAAAAAAAATTAAAAATTCGTTGAAAAGATAGTGAATGACCACTTACCAATGTAACATCTTATTGATTACATTAAAATGGCAATTACAATATAATATATGTTATTTATCGCTTGGAGCTGTTTATCAGTTGATACTATATTAATTAAAAAGTGACAACTATATACAAATTCAATAACAATCAATATCAACCAAACATATAGATCACACCACCAAATCAATTTCAAAGGTCCTTTTCTCTTGTTTTAATCTCACCCCATTATTTATGGTAGGCACTGACAGTTTTAAAGCATGGAATTGTAAAATTGCCTAAAAGTAAGTGACAATGGAACGGTCTGAAGCAACGGTGGAGATGAACGATAACAGCGGTGGAGATGAACGATCTCGTAGGTTTAATCAGATAAGGGATAAAGCAGGGAAGTAATAGCAGATTGGCAACAAAGAGAAGAGGCGTCTGATTGAGTGTCTACAGCGTAGGGTTTTTATTTGGAAGGGGGAAACAAATCGATTGAATAATATAAGAATCCATATAACATTAGTTGGGCGGGTTGACCCAAAATAATACTATTTTAGTGAATATGGGTTAAAAAGGTGAAGAGTCACGAGAGATTGATAAGTGGCAACATATAGTAGTCTTTTATTAGGGTAGTAAGATATAACGTTTGCCAAATTGACTTGTTATAATAAATAGTAATAAAAAAATAAAAAGAATTTACAATAAAATATAGATGATAAAAGGGCTTCACGTGTGACATGTGAGAATGCAAATGGATAGAGGGTTGTTTCTATGCACGTATACATAATTATTTTAGGGGTTTTAACAACAGCCTCAAAAGTTTATGTAATAGATAATTTTATCATTTCTTAGGTTAAGGTTATGCATATTTCAATTTTTTTAAAGTGTCAACATGGATTATTAACGGACCACTGACCAACCTTATTATCTTTATTTCGACCTTTGGAGGAAACCATATATATATGAGAAAACTCGCTGGTCCAACTTGACCCTCATATTGTTTTGTCTCAACTGGGACTTGAATCAAGACCCATCTCTTAATAAATTGTAGAATTTGAATGTCTCATCCTAATCATTTGAAGTAGAGATCATTGGTAGCTAAAGTTATGTATATTTTTCAATTATGGATTAAATTGATATAATAATTTCGATAGATTATGTGAACAGAGCAATTAAACGACATAAATTTCAATTCTATCGAATCACATTAAATTCAACAAGCTAAGTGTACATTCTAGTTTGTAAAAATACTTTTATGCATATCAAATTTACGTTTTTACTCCTAAATTTAATTAAGTCATCGTGCAATTCCTAAACGTTAATAAATCTATTTTTGTAAGTGATTTACGTTTCTAACCCTAAACATTATTAATGTTACAGTTGAGTAGATTTTTTTAATTTTTCTTAACATATATGTTTTCTTATACTAATATTTTTTAATTCAGCTTATTTTAACTTTAAAACAATTTTAAAATCCTATACATTTTTGTTATAGTATGATTTGCTTATTATTATCATCATTTAAGTTAAAGCCTTGATGATCTATATTAATTCATCGATAGACCAACATAAAAATATACTAGTTTATTACACCTAAGAATTATTTTATTAGATAATAAATCATTACATTTTTAATTACGTACCTTGGAATAATGATCTCCTTTTCCAATAATAAACAAATTAATAAAAAGGAGCTGAAATAAATAGCTTTTGCAAGTGGCAATAGGCTGGCTATATTTGACATACAACTGAAATTCATGAGAAATGTAACTTAAATTCGTCCCAAATGCACCCCCAAAATAAAAAAACAAAACAATCCTTAACTAGAACCGCAAAAAAAAAGAAAAATAAACGCCCCAACCCAAAACTTTAATCCACTCCCAAATAACCCCCCACCCCTTCACTTTCAGATCCATCCGCCGCCGTCGCCACCGCAACGCCGCCTTACAGACAAAGTCCGTTCAGATCTGATGAAAACCACAGATCTATGGAGTTGGGTTCAGTCGGAAACATGTTTGAAGATCGGAGAGGAACATACTTTTCCGGCTGCCGGAGATGATATCCTTTCTTCTTTCTCCGATCTTAACAAAATTAGGTTTTCTTTTTTTTTTGTTAAATCGGTGTATCTTTGTTGTTAAAGTTTTTATTTTATTAATTTTGATGTTGGTTTTATTTTTCTAATAGTTAATCTTTGCAAACTGATTTTTTTATGTTAAAGGTATATATTTTTTATAATTTTTTTATAAAAGCTAGAGAGTAAAAACTTTAAGTTTTTGGGTTTTTGATAAGTTTTAAGTTTTTTTTGTTGTTTGATTTTGCCTTTTTTTAACCAAACATTTTTGTATGTCATGTTTGTAGTAGAAAAACGAACATTTGCCTCTTTTTTTACAATTATTTGTTATTTTATTAATTTTTTATAAAATTTAATCGTCAAAAGATTGAATACACATTTTTTAACAATTAATTTCTTGTTCTTTTTGCGTTACAAATTATTATTATAAGAATTAAAATGCAACTTTAGATAAGGTTGAAGTTTCTTTGTTACTTTTTTTTTTTGGACTGACAAATTGTTGGTACAAGATGCCTTCTTCTATCAAAATAAATATTTTTTGTATTATAAATGAAAACATTATGCCTTCATTTTTTTGTAACTTAAAAGTCTTTTAATTTCATACTTGTGAATTTCTTTTGTAACTTAGAAGTCTTTAATTTTTTATTGTAAAAAACATATTTATTTAAATGATTAATCTCTCTTGGTCATTTTGCTTTACAAACTAGTTTTCATATAGTAAAAACACAATTTTTTTAGGTAGGTTTGAAGTTGAATTCTTGCAATATTATATCTTCATTTGTTACAAAAAAAATAAAAATATGCCAATTTTCTTGGTTTTTTTCTTTGTTTTGGCAATGTAAATTCTTTAATTGTTAAAGAGAGTAAAAACACTTATATAATTTTTAATATATTTATAGATTCTATAAATATTTTAATCAAAAAAGAAATATATTTATTTGAGGAGGTGATTAGTATTCAAGGTGCCAACACCCTTTTACCTTTTCCTACCATCCAAGGCTACCTTCGTCTTTTCACCACAAAAGGTCGGTTACCTTCACAGTCACAATTACCGTTCTACCCCAAACACGCGCTTGTATTTACACCACGTGCCAGGCGCGTGGCTGACGTACAACTCATATTTTACTTTTAAGCCAGTCCATGTCATTATATGTGTTTGGACAGTGGGGTTCCCCGGGGCCCCACATAAACAAAAAACCCTAAATTAAAGTTTAAAACTCACGATATTTTCATCAAGTGGTTCAGATCACGCCACGTGTGAAACGGATCTGTTGTGGACCGTCGATTACAGGTTTGATGGGCAAGTTGCCCAGACAGCAGGTGAATGAATATCCTCCGTTGGATGAGCGGTCAGAAAGTAATCAACGGCGGATATCCTGCCCGGGTTTACGACGGTCAGATCTTATCGCCTTTAAGAACCACCCCCAACCCCTTCAATCTTCGCTCAGTATCAAACCCTAGAATACCATAATCTTCACATATATATAAATAATTATTATTATTTATATATATATTTCTTGTTCAATTTTCCGTCGTTTGTTATTATTTTTTTTACGCATACGCATGTATGTATGATTGATACAGATCCGCCGTTAACGCTGCCGTCGATTTCCATTAATGGCTTCGACGGCGTTAGCAAGTAGGAATAATAATCAGACGAGCTACGGCCATCATCATCAATCATTCATGGGTGAAATCCCAAATTATTCGAGAAATAATCCTCGTCATCTGAACCCTAACCCTAACCCTAGCCAAAAACCCAAATCCAGCAAGAAGAAGCATTTTGGCAACGTGGGTATTAACGGCCGCCTTCCCAACAACGGTGCCGTTGATCCTGTGGTGACTCAGACGGCGTCCGATGACGCCTACTCGTTCAATCAGAGGCCGGTTGACACCGGGGTGTACGGAAACGGGTTCAATCACGGTGGGTATGTGACGTATAACGTTGCCGCCTGTTCGAGAAGCGAGATCAATGAGCTGAGGAAGAAATTGGTGGCGGATCTTGAACGGATTCGTAGTTTAAACGATCGGATTCAGGCTGCGGGTGTAAACCCTAACCCCAGATCGGCGAATGGTAAGTTTAAGAAATTGTCTGGGAATAAACGGATGCCGGGTCCGTTGGGGTCGAACCCAAAAGAGCCGAAGCATCTCCGGGTGAACGGAGGCGAAGCCGATGAGAATTTGATGAAGATGTGCCGGCAGGCTTTGACAAAATTGATGAAGCATAAGATGAGCTGGGTTTTTAATAAGCCGGTGGATGCGGTTGCGTTAGGGCTTCATGATTATCACCAGATTATTAAACGGCCGATGGATTTGGGCACGGTGAAGTCGTATCTGTCTAAGCATTTTTACGGCAACCCTGTGGATTTTGCGATGGATGTGAGATTGGTGTTTGAGAATGCGATGTTGTATAACCCGAGAACGGATGAGGTTCACGGAATGGCGGATCAGCTGTTGAATTATTTTGAGGAGTTGTTTAGACCGATTCAGGCGAAATTGGCGACTCATCATAATCATGTTAATGAGTTTTCGGCTGTGGATGAATTGGATGGAAGTTCGTGGGATGATATTCAATCACCCGAGAGGGTAAAGAAACCGAAAACCAGTGCCCCGGTTATGCCTTTGGTTTCCTACAAGCAAAATCACTCAACTGCGTCTAATCCGATTATTCCATCGGTTGTTCAATCGCCTATTCGAATGGAACAAGAACGGGTGCCTGACCGGATTCAAGAACGGATACGAGAACGAACTCCATCGCCAATGCAGGCTACGGAGCCGATCAAGCAGTTGTCGGCTTCAACACGGGCATTAATGCCGAAGCAGCCAAAGCCGAGGGCGAAAGACCCGAACAAGAGGGAAATGAATATGGAGGAGAAGCAGAAGTTAGGGTTAGGGCTGCAGAGTATGCCTCCGGAAAAGATGCCTCAGCTGTTGCAGATTATACGCAAGAGGAACGATCAGCTGGCGCAAGAGGGTGATGAAATCGAGCTTGATATCGAAGCGTTGGACACGGAAACGCTTTGGGAGCTTGATCGGTTTGTGACGAATTGGAAGAAGCATGTTAGCAAGACGAAAAGACAGGCGCTTTTGGTTAGTAGTAATCCAGCTCTTGCTGCTGCAAGCGCCTCAGCAGACATTGATGATGTAAGACTTTCACTTTGTATTTAACTGTTTCCATCTAATGCCTGATTTGGTTCGGTAATTGACTGGTCGGTTCTGTTTTGTTTAATTAATACAGGTTGCATTTGTTGAGAAAATGGATAATATGAAGAAGAGCAAGAAAGAAACAGGTGAAGAGGATGTTGACATTGGGGACGAGATGCCTGAGAGCAGCTTCCCGCACGTGGAGATTGAGAAAGACGACGGCGGTGGTGGCCTCGGTGCAGGTGCGGGTCTAGGAAATGACAATGCTGCAAGCAGCAGTTCGAGTGGATCAAGCAGCTCGAGCAGTGGCGACTCATCGTCTTCGAGTGGTATTGAATCTTGTCTTTCCAGCAATTTGAAGTATGTTGAGAAACAAGAGGTGGTTTATTATAATAAGGTTGATTGTAATTTGTTTACAGATTCAGGCTCTGGGAGCTCTTCTGGGAGTGATTCGGATGCAGATGATGCACAATCTTGACACCCAAAGGAGCGCGTCAATCGAGTTGGAATGTGAGAAATGCATCAAGCAGTGCTGCTGCGCGGGATGTGGTGAAGATGGGTTAAAAGGGAAGAAGATTGGGTTTTTGAGAGTGTTGCTGATGACTTTATATATTATTATTAATAGGAAGGAGAGGGAGATGGGAGGGAGGGGATGTGGTGTACATATGATGACCAACAAGACGAAAGTGTAATGTAGTTGTAGGAATCATCATCCATCCCTCCATCACTTTGCAAATTCTTCTTATTGTTTGTGATATCAAATGAAATTCTTCTTATTGTTCTAATTGTTTGTGATATCAAATGTTGACACTATGATGGCTGATTACACAAGGTACGAAAATGTAGTTCCAAAGTTTTTTATTAACAATTTTAAGTTTTGTCGCAAAGAATAAGTTAGTTAGTTTAAAGTTATGACCTTGTCTTGCAACTCCTTTGTCAATGATGCAAATGAGCAATTAGCGTGTTTAGGGCCGTCCAAGTCGCTCGCCACTCGCTCGGAAATTGCTCGAGAAATGCTCGCTCGATTGAAAACGAGCTGCTCTGCTCGGTTCGATTTGTAAACGAGCCAAGCAACGAGCAAAGGCCTGCTCGGTTCGGTTCGGCTTGAATATTTTTTATTTATTTTATATTATATATGAAAAAATATATAAATATATAGACAAAACACATAAATATAAGCTTACAATTATTTTTAACCGTTAAAATTTTCATATTCCGTCAACTTTATTGTTTTATTTGTTCATTTCAAGTTTTTAGAATATTAGAAGTTTGTTTACATTATCATTATATCTCACTTCAAACTTATTTTAAATAAAAATTTATAATATATTACACGTTTGTCTAAAAACTACTAATTTATTTATATAATATATTATTTACAACCTTCAAATATGTTTATTATTGAAAATCTTAACGTGAAAAAGAAACAAATAATGCTCGAAATCACTCGATGTTCGATCGAATAATGCTCGATTCGATTTTGGCTCGTTTTGGTTTTCGCTCGGTTCGAATTTCAGCCGTTCGGTTGGAAACGAGCCAAGCAACGAGCAAGCCTTCGCTCGGTTTGGCTCGGCTTCGTGAGCAGCCCTAAGCGTGTTAATGAAATTGAATCATGGGATGGCTTTTGTTGAAATACATGATTTTTGGTTGATGAATAACTTCTAGATGAAAGTAATAATCCTAGGATGGTTTTGTTGAAATACATAACTGGATTGGTCCAATGTCTTTAGGGTTGACCTTGAATGGGTCAGTCAACAAGGGTTGATTCATAGACATTTGAAATTGTAAAAGCAATAACAAAAAATCTGGAGATGCAGACATGACATACACGTTTGCCCAATTTTCGTTTAAAAAATGAAATCCAAATGAACCACTTTCCGGACTCATCAACTTCACATGCGCATCGAATAAAAAGTTGAAATCAAGGTTGTAAATTAGTTAAGCTCACCTGCCGGGCAACTACTCATCGAGCCTTAACGAGCTTTTTGTATTTTTAAATTTCACCTTTTTTGGACTTCTATGCGCTAATTTCACGCTACACGAGTTTGTGCTGAGCCTAGGCTTGTTTAAAGTTGTTCTAAAAATATATAAATATAATTAAAAATGAGCCAAGCCCTAGCTTGATAAAACAACTCACGAGCTGAGCTCGAGCTTTAGAAAAAAAGCTCGAAACGAGCCTCGAGCTTGAACTCTCGAAAATCAAAACAAGTCGAGCTTCAGCCTAGTAAGGCTTGGCTCGGCTTGTTTACACCCCTACTTAGGGTTGTAAGCGAACTGAAGACCTTGTTCATGTTCATCCGTTAAGCTTTTGTCGGCCAAACGAACGGTTCACGAACACTGTATCAAACGAAAATTCGTGTTCGTTCATTAAGTAATTGAGTTTGTCCTTTTCCGTTTGTTAGTATTGTAAATGGGCACTAATAGACACTAATGAATAAACAAACACTAATGGACGTACGAACACACAGACACTAGGTCACTAGTTGACAAATGAACACTAAGTGACACTAATGAACATTAATAGACAAACATGTAACAACTCAGGTTTTTCGATTATTATAAAATATCCATTATCCGACACGTTTTTGTTTTTGGGTAATTTAATCAATAAAATATTTCAACTATTTTATTATACTTTTCTTTTTCTTTATTTTATTATAATAAAAACTTTGAAAAATACACCCTTTAACTTAGTTTTAAACATAATATGAATTAAAGATAAACAACAAGGACCAATATGTAAATTTTACAAACTATAAACCATCAAATTATACACTAACTGATGGGTTTGATTCCGATTATGGGAGTGCGATAAATCAGTTCACTTCCCGATTTTGATATTAGCGGTTTCTCTAATAAAGACACCACCCATCCTAAAGCCCAACATGTTTTGACGAGTGCCTTTAATAGTGGAATCATCCATAGTTTGGAAATGATTTGATTTATCCCCTCGTTAGAAAGCTATGTTTCGAGCTCAGGATTTATTAAGTGTTCTCCTTATTCAAGGATTAGGCCAACATATTTCGATTTTGGAGTACCAGGCCATCCTGAAGTATCGGTTAATGATCCCTTTGTTTCGGGTAGATGAGCGGTGCCCGGTTTGCCGCAAGGTTTGTTTGGATTTTTTTGGCGAGCATGTAGTGAATTGCAAAGAGTTGCCTAGCTTTAAGTATAGATATGATTTGGTGAGGGATGTTCTATGCGACGTTCTTAAACGAGCCGGAATTTTGGCTAAATAGGAAGCCCCCCTAAACTTTCTTTCGAATCCTCTTGAAGGAAGATCTACATTACAACTAGCTAATATTCTTGTTCTTGGGTGGGTAGGGGGTAATACGCTTGTGTGGACCTCACATGAGTGTCCCCTCTTTTTGGGCTTAGGGACAATGGGTTCGTAGGAGGTCAGCATTGAAGGCGGCATCGGGCAAGGTTGCCAAACACGAGAGAGCCTGTTTGGAGAATCAACATGTGTTTATCCCCTTTGCCTTTGACACTTTTGGTTTCTTAGCTCTGGATGTCGTGGGCATTTTAAATAGAGTTAAGAAAATCGTGCATAGTAACTCATCGGCCCATAAGAACCGAAACTTTGTTTTTAGTAGGATTGGTTTCGCTATCCAAAAGGGGATTGCGGCGCAGCTTATTGACCGCTTACCTACCACTTCATTGTAAATCGTATGGATGTTTTTATCTAATATTAATCAATGAAATTACCATTTGCCCGTATCCACGTCAAACCAGAATACCCGTTTGTATTTCTTGCAGCTTAATTCTTGTCACATAATTGGACATTATCGTTGAGGATCATTTATGTTGCCTAAATACACCAACACGCACCGACGTACTAATTATAATAAAAGATCTGAAATTGATTTCGTGTTCATAATAACGAAACCCGTCTCTAGTTCTTTGGGGATATACCTATTACTTTCATAATATTACAATTAAACTTGTATAAACTGCCTTCTGGATCTCGTGACGCTTAACCCTAGATTTCATTATCGTGGTATGCTCATGTTGTTCCTGGACCTTGTCTTGGCCGTCTGTTATGTTCACCATTCATCAACATATTGCGATTGTTAAGGTAATTAATTCATGTGACTGATTCGTTTTCACACCAAAATCAATACCCCTAATGTTAATTTAACAAACAATAATCGGTTAAACGGATTGAAGATTTTAGGTTTATATCAATTTGGGATTATTTTAGGTTATGTATATAAGATTTTGTTCTCAATCTTTAACAAGCTGACACACGGCTGGTGTGTGTGTGTGGTCTGAACGTTCAAGCCGGCTGGGGCGCGAGTTCGAGCCTCACCCCAGCCCAGCTCTTGTTTTTTTTTATTTTTGTTAATGATTTAATAGTTTTAAGGATTTATAAATATATTATAATAAATATTAAATTTCAAATAAATGTTATTTTATCAAACCGGCAACATTAAGTTGTCGTTTCCCGTCAAGTAATCTTGCATACTAGTTTTTCGTGTGTGTGTGTGTGTGTGTGTATGGGTATGTATTATATGTATATAATAACACTAGATCACCATTATTTTATTAAAAACCCGAACATCATTATTGACGTTGCTCGTCGTTGAACGTTTTTACAAATTTCTTACACACACACATATATACATATATATATATATATTATATATGTATTATTCTTTAAAAAAATTGTAACAATTGTATTTTAAACGTATTAATTATATATATAAAATTTGATTTTCGTTAAACAGTCCAAGATATAAATTGTATGATAAATATCTATACTATATATAAAACATGAGTTAGGGACCTCTTAAATTTTAAGAGGTACCAAACACATTACTTTATATACAACACATAATGCATCAAAAATTTAGAAATTAGGGGTAATTAAGTCTTTACTCACATACATATATTACGTAACTTTCATTCTTTCAAAAAACTACTTACAACTTAGTTCCTTCAACTATACTACATTTTTTGTAAAGTTTAATAATAGTTACATATATGTCCCCTAATTCAAAACCAACTATCCCCACGATTTTTTAACGACCATAATTTTTTCACACGTTAATATTTTTTCAAAAAAATTACATCATAAAAACGAGCATTTTATTCTCTTTAATTTGGGTATAATATTGCTATAGTTTTTAGTTTTAAAAAGTTAGCATGTTATGCGCTTACCATTTAGAACCGGGTAACAAGTCGAGTCGGGCGAGTTCAGGTCATTTGTAAAAGTACAATAGCGTCAGAATTAATCGATACAAAAAATGGTTATGGTTCGGGTTCGAGTAGAAATGGGCCAGGTCAGAACGGGTTTGGGGCCAAAATGGGCTGGTTAAAAAAAAGATTTATTTCAAATTACTGTATATTGGTTATGCATGTTTTAATGTCGGCAATATGCATTCCCGTCTAGTTGCGCGTGTTCAATCTTCGATTACACGCAACTGGCTTTGCACGAGTTACTCGTCCAGTTTTAGGTTACGTATGCACTGTCATCAGGTGACGTATGTACCGACACGGACTATGCGTTAATGTTGAGTTACGCGTGCGCCCCGCTGCATTGGACACCCTGCTAGTATATTTTAACGTTTGTCTTAAATAATTAATATATTAGAGCATCTCAATTGGTGGTTTTTGTTTGGTTCAAACCAACCTAAAAACCAAAAAACCATTGGAGAGTTTGGTTAAACAAAAACCAATGTTTCAAGTTTGGTTTTTCAAACCATCAAAAACCATCAATTGTGGCCCCCCCAACATCAAATCTTCCACCACACACACACACACATATACACACACACACACACACATACACATACACACCATATTTATATTTATAAAATATATTAAAATATTATACATATATACAAATATGTATTTTTTTTGTATGTCTATTTTTTACGTAACGACAAGTTTAACGATTAAATATTTTCTTGTGAATCGCTAGTCTCTTCGGGTTCATATGCGAGTGATCCGTAAAAAGTATGTTCATATCTTGATTATATATTTTATAGTATTGTGAAATTCTTATTTAAAAATAAATGTAAAAGTAAGTGATGATGTGAAAATGTAAAGATGGTTTGAGAATGTGTATTGTTGGAGTAAAAAAGATGGTTTATAAGAAAGCTGATGTGGCAGTGATGTGGCTGGTTTGAACCAAAAATTGTTGGAGATGGTCTTACAAGTTATATTTATATATATGTACATGTTTATAACTGCATTATATTTTATTAAATATTATTTAAATAATCATATAATTATTCAACTCATATTTATTTATTTAAACTAATAATAATGATTTCACAATAACAAATAATCCGTAGAGATCAATCATTCAATCAATAGCCATTCTAATCACAACATAACTCAAATCACATCGAAATCTTAATTCAATAAATCATGTTATATCCCTTATAATTAATTTAATATTATATTATTTAACCAGGAATCATTGACGGTAAATTCCGAAGGGTTTATCTTTCCCACGTCATCCTTTATCTTTTGTTCATCTAATCAGGTGAGTATCTCACCCCCCCCCCCTTTAGCTCATTCTTACCGTTTTGGGGATACATGCGTTTCTAATTATTTTATTATTATTTACTACTCAACTGCAACTGTTAATCGTGTGTGTATACCAATTTATGCCTAACGTGTTATATGCTTATTTGGTTGGACCGTCGTAATAACCATCGCCCAGTTCATCTGGCATCACGCTTATCGACAACTTATTTACTTGCTTATACCGTCGTAATAGCCATTGCCCAATTTATCTGGCATCACGCTCATCAGCAACTTAGTTATTTCCCATTGGTTAAATTGCTTATCTCACTTGACACAGTTTGCACTTTTATTTATTATTATACATTCACAAAAAATATGGTGTTTTACTCACTCAATCTAGTGTTGACAAAATTATTGTATTTTTAACGCATATGCAGGTCATCGTGTCATATGATTACCAAATTTGTTTGAAGAAACTTAAGATTGCATGCCAGAGAGAGATAACAAGAACTTGAAATTTTATTTTGTCTTTACTTATTTTATTTATGGGTTATGTACTTTGGTGTTTGATAATTGTTGGATTACTTAATTGGAAATAATAGATATTATAATTTTAATTAGTGCATGATAGTACCTTGAGAGCTATGAGCAATTATGTAACACCCCGGCTAAAGCGGAACGCCTAAGTGTGACGTAAAGATTGTCCAAAACACATGTGACACTATTAAGTGACAATATTATTATTAATTGATTTAAACATCAAGTACACAAGTTTGTAACAAGAAATACATGGAAAATTACAAGAACAATTTCACAACTTATCCATTTTTTGATATACCCTAAGTTCTAATGTCTTCTTCATGTGTCAACTTCGAATAGATGTACCTGTAGCATATATATAAAATAATGTCAACTATATGAATAGTTGGTGAGTTCACACAAGTTTTGATATATACACATAAAAACCATATAATTCCATGAACAAGTGTAAATGAGCAAGTAAGGTCCTTTCCGGTTGGGATTGTGCACCAACGTACTTGAATAATAACGCAAGTAAGTGTCTTTTCCGTTGGTAACAACCAACGTACTAAGATCGGGGTCCCTATTCCACTCATAACATCGAGGTCCTGAGTGCATAGGGGGCGTATGATCATACTTATTGAGGCAACCATGAGCAAGTAGTCTTTGAGCAAGTAAACAAATAAGCACACAAGTCCATGTAACGAATCGTAGTTTGTAATAATAAATAAATGAAATTTAATTGTTGATAGGATATATATGCTACCCCCAAAATAGTTAAAAAGGGTAAAAAGGGGATGTGGGAAACTCACCTTGAAGTTGAAGACAAACTTGAAATATAAGCAAAAGTGCGTAAATGAAACCAACGCAATTGAACGTCACGAACTAAAATAATAAAAACAAAAGAATTACTAACTAATTTTATGGAAAATAAAGGGGTTGGTTTTAAGGTACATGCATCATTATTTATATATACTTTTACCCATTTTGAAGTATTTTTAATAATTAAGTCTAACGGATTTTAATAAGTTATAATATTACTCATAAGGTGAATATTGATTGTAATAATATTTACGGAAATTTAGCGTTGCCGGTGTTGTTTTATTAGTATAAGCGTTTGTCGGTTTATGATTTATTATATATATTATTTATATAATTATTCTACGAGTTTTAACGAGTATTGCCGGGTTTGTAAAAGTTGATTCTTGAACAAAATTGTTAACGAAATTTAAAACAACTTTTATTTAACCATAAAAATAGTTTTATTGATTTTAAAATGATTTATAAATATATATGATTTATTATAATTAATAAAAAAATGGTTTTAAAAAAATATATAACATGGGTTTGCTGTGACCCGGGTTCAAACCCGGGTCTCCATGACCACACAACACATACACAACCACTGGACCAATTCAATATTATTGTTAAGAGTTGGAAACTGATAATTATAAACAACCCAACTTCATCTTCTTCACATAAACCTTAGGTTTTCAATTCTCCAGATCTATTCCCTGTTTGATTGATTTAGGTTGGGGGTTTAATTAAACGGGTTTTAAGGATTCGAAAACATATTTTACTTACCAATTTTGGTGCTGGAATGACGAAGAACAAGCTCGCCGGAGTTAGGTTTTCGCCGGAAATTTTAGAGGTTTTAGAGAGTGTTATAGATAAATATGAAAGTTGGTGCGAGTTTATACGAGTTTGAGGGTTCTATTTATAGTGTTAATCGGAGCGATTGAGATTAATTGATAGTTAATGGTGTCTTGATTATTTCCGACCGGTTATGGGATTTAATTCGGACATTAAAGGTTGTTATGATACGTTATTTAACTTGATTACGGGTCCTAATTAGTGAAGAAACGCTTTAAATGAGATATATGGGTCAAAGAACGAGTTTTTATGGTGTTAAAATGGTCGCCGGTAAAGTTTCTGGGTCGCCGGCGGCGAGCCTCGCCGGAAAAACGTGGCTGGGTGGGGGAAGAGGGCTGGTTATTATTTAATATTAATTTAAATTCAGATTTTACACATTCAGCCCTTATACTTTCATATTTCTTTTAAATCATAATTAAACTATCTTTACCATTTGAACCTTGAACTTTAGAATGTTATAACAATAACAAAGAAGTTTATAAGCTTAGGTATTTTTCGTATTATGCCCGAATAGTTCGCGACTCGTTTAAGTATAAATTTAAATTCCGGAGCTTTGTTATTTGTACATAATCAATAGAGAATAAACGAAATATGATTTAAATCATAGGGAATATTATTCAAAATATAAACGAACGTTATGAATATATCGAAACATCAAACGTGTCGGGTAACGAATATAATAGAAGTACATAAGATGAAACTTGAAATATATATTTAAATTTATACATACATTTATAAATAAAATTGAAAATTTAAAACGGGTCGGATTTTCGGGTTTGAAAAGTAACGAATATTACAAATTAGCTCACTCCCCGACATTTCCGCCGTAGGCTGGGGTGTGACAAAAAAAACATAAACGATTACATATAAATTTAAAAGAATAATCATAAATCCACACAAGTTCCCCCTCAAATTCGGAATTACGCCACATAATATTCAAAAAATAGTTAACACTTAACATAGTAGTCTGACAAACGTTACCGGACGTAATCAGACAGACATTAGTCTGAACTTTCATTAATACTATTAAACGAACGTGGCCTCTATCCGTGTTCATAAGTTAAGCTTACCATACGGGATTTTTTTGTTCATGTCCGGTTCATTTATTAAATGGACAAACATAAACAAACTTCTCACGAGACGTTTGGTTAGCTTACAGCCCTACCCTAGTGATGCACGGGGCCCAACGAAAAACTAAAGTAAACTTATTTTAACGTTTAAAACTTAAAAGTAATAAACCTCTCCCTGGAACCAATCATGAGTCTGTAACCCAATTTTGTCCATTTTTAGATAGAATTACAGAAATTATCCTTTATACTTGTATCAGATTTCACTCATTGTCCTTTATATTTAAAATTAACGTGTTTTGTACTTTGTGTTTCCAAATGTTACACCGTTTGTCCTTTGGCCCTAACCCAGTTAGTTTTTATCATTAAGTTTGGACTTGTGCCTTGCACATGAGGCCAAATTGGTCTTGTATTTAACCAAAAATATTTTAAATAAACAAAAAATATTAAAAAATTTAATATAGATATTATATATATATAAATATTTAATAAATAATGGAGTAATAATAATTTCCAATATAAATTATAAATTCCAAAATAAAAATAAAAAAGCTTATAAACACCACAACAAGTCACCCACCTCGCCGGAAGGCCACCCACCCCGTCGGAAGGCCACCCACCCCGTTGGTAGACCACCACCAGTCACCCACTCCATCGGAATGCCACCATATGTCGTTACATCGCCGACAAGAGATCACAAACGTCAGTTGATTTTCGCTTTAAAATGGCTTCGACCATCGGCTAATTATCCGTGAGTTGAAGGTTTTCGGTAGTCGATGTCCACGCCGGAAAAACGGGTAGTTATAATACGATCTACCACCGCCGCCGACAACCCTCACCATCTCTTTCGTTTTTCCGGAAATAGATGATGACGAAAACCCAGATCTGTGACCTCCATGAACAACGACGATGTTGCAGGTTTTCCTTTTTCTCTTCTTTATGATTTTAAGGTTTAAGGTGGTGTTTGGCCTAGCTTCTATTTTTAAGCTTATGCTTATATATAAAATTAGCTTATAGCTTTTTTTTCTATTATTTGATAAGCTCTTTTTAAATGTTTGGATTAGCTTATATTCTATAAGTTAATTATGTGTTTTAATAAGTTGTTAAATCCAACATTCTTTAATTTGTTAGAGTAATAATTACTAATCCACCACCATTTGAGAACAAATTAGTAATTTACACCCTTAAACAAATAAGCTTCTAACAAATAAGCTAAAAAACTATATTCAAATAAGCTTATTCAAATGGGCTTATATAAGCTAATAAGCATAAGCTTAAAAAGCTAAGCCAAACACCAAGTTAAGCTTATTTTGTTAAAAAAAACTAAAAAAGCTATAATCTTGGTTAAAAAAGCTAGGCCAAATACCCCCTAAGTTTGGTTAGCTTGGTGTTGAATAGGACGGATTTCCGGCAAGTGGTTTAGGGTTTTCAGGGAGGTGAGCTAATTGCGGTGGTGAGCTAGCTGTACTAGTGACTTTCAGTTGCAGTGGTGGTGGATCACCGGAGAAGACGGTGGTGGCGCCTCGCCGGAGATGGGCGTGTAGTGGCGGTGAAGGAACATGAACAAATGGGAGAGGGAAGGTAGGGTTTGGATAAAGAATATTTATAAATAATTTAATTATATTGTTTTTTAATAATTGAAAGGTTTAGTTTTTAAATAAATTATGAAATGACTAACTTGCCCTCATGTGCAAGGCATGTGACATGATTTAACGAGAAAAACTAAGTAAGTTAGGGCCAAAGAACAAACGATGTGACATTTGGAAACATAAAGTACAAAACACGTTAATTTTAAAGATAAAGGACAACGAGTGAAATATGATACAAACATAAAGCAAAATTTCTGTAATTCTGTCCCATTTTTATTATTTCTTACTAAGAGCATCCACAATGGTGGATGAGGAAAAATTAACTAAACACGCCACATCAGCTGCCACATCATATTTCCGCTCATTCACTTTTAAACACAAAATTTCTCATTTTTCCTCCAACGCTACATCCACTTTTAAACACCTCTATATTCCACATAAATCACTTACTTCTATATTTTTCTTCTATAAACTAAAATACTTTTATTTTAGTATCTTATTTTTTATTTCATATTATTTAAAACTAAAATAAGTTCTAGTAAATAATTATACATAAATAACAGAAGTCATATAAATAAAAATCTAAAATTACATAAATAGTAAATGAAACAACCACACTCAAACATAAGCTAAAAAAGTTACATAAACTAATGTTAAAAAATCTACCTCACTCAAACCGACTATTGTTTAATAGACCATATATGCTCCACTAAATCATTCGAAGCGTATGATGAGCTTCATTGTTAAGTATATTCCTGAATCTTGCCATGTGTCCTTCGAAATCTACTGTTGGTCCATGGTCTGCTAGTTCAAGTTCTTCACCCTCATCATTCGACCAATTGATTGTTGCATCTCCTTCATCTTCTACAATCGTATTATGTAGTACAATGCATGCATATTCTAAGGCTCTGTTCCCGGCGCTCTACATTGGCGTTGGATTTACTCATAAACACAGTTCTAAATATCATAGTTCAATTAAACTTTCACGGAAAGAAATAAAACTTCAACCATTCGTTACAAAAACATTCAAACTTGTCTTTTAAAAACGTAACATAAAGGTATCTTAGTTAAACATCATGACAAATTTTCATATGGCAGCCTCGTCCGTCCCTGCCATGTGTCTCCCTCAGGCTAGCTGCTTCAGTTTATTCACATGCGTGAATACTAAAAGTCAGCTACGCTGAGTGGGTTCTAGTTAATCTAGTAACATACAATACATTCACATGCTATACATATGCATCCGAAAATACATATTATATACTTAACATGCTTATCTTTCTTTCGTACATGCGTAAATTATAACTTCTTTCTTTCTTTCATTCTTTATATATAATTCATACTTTAAATACTTATACGTTTTAAAGAGCATTACGCCCTACTGCCTCGAGTCTTATCAGGGCTCGGTCCCTTTTCTTCCTCGGATATTAGTAGAGTCTGGTACCCTTTTCCTCAAGTATCATTAGGGCTCAGTCCCTTTCTACATCAGATATTAGTATGGTCCGGTCCCTTCTTTCTCAAGTATTATTAGGGCTCGGTCTCTTTCTTCCGTGCCTTACCATTCTTTTATATTTACTTACAACTTCATACATAGCATACATATATCATCCATACATCATATATAAACAATCACATCTTCAAACTATCATCTGGCGGTACATGCAATATTCGAAGATCGTTGACATACCATCAAGCATTCATTCATAACTTTCACATAAATCATATAAGGCATATATTTACCAGTTAAGGTAAGTGTATTAACTAATCACATCGAGTATTCACACAACCCCGAAAACATAACAAGGAAATAAGGCTAGTAGGGGTGTTCAACAAATCCGAAATCCGAAAAAAACCGAAATCCGAACTGAAACCGAAATCCAAATAAACCTATCCGAATTCTTATTCGGATATTCGGATCGGATCAATCCGAATATCCGAATAACTAATTCGGATTCAGATATGGAATTTTAAAAAATCGGATTGTTCGGATTATTCGGATATCCGTTTAATCCGAATAAAAAACATGTTTTTAGTGGTATTTTCCGGTTTGGTATATTTATTAGACTACTATTTCAAGTTTAAACGTTAAATTTTTGTTAAAAGTAATTCGTATATTCTGGTTTGTATGTTTATTGTGATCTAAACTATTAAAAATTTGGAACAAAAAAATAGGAAAAATTTTTAGGTTTATTTCGGATTATTCGGATAATTTCGGATTTTTCGGATATTATCCGAATCCGATCCGAATTGAATTCAGATAGATTCGGATCGGATAGGAATATTTCTAATTCGGATCGGATCGGATCTCGGATAGGGTCCAAAAATTTTCAAATCCGAATAACCCGAACCGAGTAACCCGAATAATCCGTTATCCGATCCGATGAAAACCCCTAAAGGCTAGAAACTCTCCTGTAAACGATTCCTTTATGAATTTACGGTTATGCCCTTCTTGAGATGTGCACAGCTAACTTTTTATTAATCATAATATCAATTAACTACTTCTAGCTATACCATACTTCTAAGTTATGGTAACCACTAGCAGCGGGGGTCCGAGGGCAGCACCCCTAGCAAGCGGGGTTCTATGGGCGGCAGCCCCTAGCGGGGTTCAATGGGCAGAGACCCTGGCTGGGGTTAGGCTGTAGATGGATTCCTCCGACTATTGATAAGTAGCTAACGTGTTAATCTCATCAACAATTCTATTAAACTCAACTTCATATCTGCATGTTCATTTTAATAATCTTAATATAATCACCACTACAAAATCTAAAGAACAGTTGAACATATAGAAGTAAGAAATGCAGGAAAAAAAATATTTCAGGAATTAATAATCGTATGTAAGGCCCCGTTACCGGTGCCCTACGTTGTCATTGGATTTACTCATAAACACAGTTTTAAATATCATAGTTAATTAAAGCTTTCGCGGAAATAATAAAACTTCAATCATTAATCACAAAGCATTCATGACTTGTCTTGAAAAAACATAACTTAAAATATCTTATTAAAACATCATGACAAATCTTCAGATGCCAGCCTCTTCAATTCCTGCCATGTGTCTATCTCAAGCTAGCTGCTTTAGTCTATTTACCTACGTACATACTAAAAGTCAGATACGCTGAGTGAGTTCTAGTTAATCAGGCAATATACAATACAATCACATACTTACATGTATACGTATCCGAAGATACATATAACATACTTATCTTGTTACCTTTCTTACATACTTTCATTCATTCTTTCATACATACATACATACATACATACATACATACATACATACATGCATGCAAATTATATGCGTTTAAGAGCATTTCGCCCTATAACCTTCGCAGATATTATTAGGGCTTGTTCCCTACATTCACAGATATTATTAGGGTATGTTCCTTACATTCGCAGATATTATTAGGATTTGATCCCTACATTCGCAATTATTATTAGGGTCTGTTCCCTACATTCCTACATACTCATACAACCATACATTCATACAATTATATACATTCATCCTTACACATTAATCTTTAACGATCACCCTCCCTGGAGATACGTGCAATATCCGAAGATCGTTCACACACAGACAAGCATTCATTCATATCCTCAATATAATAACTGTCACATATATCATTCATGGCATACACTTACCACTTAGGGTAAGTGTATTAACTAATCACATCGAGTATGAACATAGCCCCAACAACATAACAAGGACATGGGACTAGAAACTCACCTGGGTATGATTCCTGTTAGAGTTAATGGTAACACATTTCCTTAATTGGGTGCGGCTAAATGTATAACAATTACATGTATCAATTAACTAGCCCTATCCATATCATATTCCTAGGTTATTGTAACCCCTAGCTAAGGGGGTCCGGGGACAGCGCCCCTGGCAGCTGGGTTCTAGGGGCGGCTGTGTTATATTCGTTACTTTTCAAACCCGAAAATTTGACCAGCTTTAAATTTTCGGTTTTTATCTATAAAAATATGTATTAATATAAATGTAATTCAAGTTTTGTTTTGTGTATTTACATGTTCGTCAACCGACTCATTTTGATGTTTCGATGTATTCGTATCATTCGACGTGTAATAGTCTCTATTCGTTGTTTTTCTATTTTGTATCGTTCAATGACGAAACTCCAAGTTCAAACATGCATACTTAAACGAGTCCCGAACTATGTGGGTATAATATGAAAATAAACCAAAGTATATAACTTTTATTAAGTATATATAACATTCCAAAGTCCATGGTTCATTTTGTAAATTATACTTCAACTCTTTTTTTGATATAACTTGAAAGATCAGGGTTTAAAGTGTAAATAATTAAAAATATATATTAATAATAAAATACCAGCCGTCCTCCCCGCCTCCCTCACGTTTTTCCGGCGACAGAAATTCGGCGACAGCGGTGAACTTCGGCAGACCTTAAAACACTTCATTTACACTAGTTTGATCCGTTATTTTATACCAAACGACTTCTCCATTAATAATAAACACTAATACGTGATTAATTTCGTCATTTATCAATCAATTAACTTGTATTAATTCCCTAACCCGCCGGAAAATTTATAAAATTCAATAACGAGCTTTTAACACCAAACGCTCCAACTGGTATTATAAATAGGACCCTACTCGTCATATAAACTTGTCCCAATCAACAAACCAACCTAACTTACCCTCTGCAATCATGTTTTGATCATTCAAGATCCGCTTCTGGTCACCCACCTTTCACCTTAGTTCCTTCACGCTAAGAGGTAATTAATACATGTGTTTTAATCATTTTTAGCCGATTAACAAAACCCCTAATGTAATTCGATCAAGCATAGAATGTATTAAAGGAATTGGAAACCTAGGGTTTTGGATAGTGTAGAAGATGAAGTTTGGATATTATTAATATATATTATTTTCTGGTTATAAGACACAAAAAAAATTTGGTCTGGTGGTTGTTTACACATGGTTGGGTCATGGAGACCCGGGTTCGAACCCAGATCACTGCATATCTGTTTTTTTTTAGATTTTTAAAAACCATATTTGTTAATTATAATATATTATATATACTTTTATTAAATCATCTTAAATCAAATAAAATTTATAAAAATCATTATAAATAAAATAAAATCATTTTTTTAAGATTGTTTTTAATCATTTCATCCAAGAAAGAAAACCAAACTTTTACGTACCCGAAACGTTCATTAAAACTCGTAAAATAAATATATAAAAATCTATCTATATATATATACACACAATCTCGTCGTAAACTTTATAGATTCCAAACGACAACGTTTATACTAAACTAAAATACGCCGGTAACGATAAAGTCCCGTAAACATTAATATATTCAAATTTGATATTAATCTCATAAGTAATATTGTATTAATATTTACTATTTTCTTAAACCGTGTATCACGCTATCATAATTATCTTCAAAGCTAAATTCCGTTAAAGATAATATCCAACTCCATAATAAAATATACATTCAACACTTCTAATTTCCGACAACCCGATCTATTTACTTTTAAGTCGTTAGTAATAATTAATTTTGTACTTTTAGTTTTAGTTCGTGATGTTCAATTGCTTCGGTTTCATTTACGCACTTTCGGTTTTATTTCAAGTTTGTCTTCAACTTCAAGGTGAGTTTCTCACACCCCCTTTTTACTCTTTTACTACTTTTTGGGGTAGCATATATATCCTATCCAAATTACAATTCCATTTATTCATTATTTACAAACTACAATTCGCTACATGGACTTGTGTGTTTACTTGTTACTTGCTCAATACTACTTGCTCATGGATTACTTCAATATAGTATGATCATACGCCCCCCTTTGCACTCAATACATTTGTTGTTATGAGTGGAAAAGGGCCTCATTATCCGAGTACGTTGGTGCACAATCCCAACTGGAAAGGACCTTACTTGCGCTTATCTGAGTACGCTGGTGCACAATCCCAGTTGAAAGGACCCTACTTGCTCATTTACACTTGTTCATGGAATTGTATGATTTTTATGTACATATATCAAAACTTGTGTGAACTCACCAACTATTCCTTTAGTTGACATTATTTTATATATATGCTACAGGTACTTCATTTAGAGAATGCTGCCGTGACATGGACACTAGAAGTTAGGTTATAGTAATAAATGGACAAGTTGTTAATTGTTCATATATTTTTCCTTGTATTTCAGGTTACAAACTTATGTAATTGATGTTTAAATTAATTAATGATATTATTGTCACTTAATAGTCACATGTGTTTTGAGCAATCTGTACGTCACATTCGGTCGTATTCCGCTTTAGCCGGGGTGTTACAGGTTGCCCCTAGCAGGGTCCAAAGGGCAGAGCCCCTGGCTGGGGTTAAGTTGCCATGTCAGTTTGGAAAATTTTATTTTCATTAATAAGTCTTTACTAAAACATCATCAGAAAACTGAAGTTCAATTATTTAATCAAATCAAATCTTCATTTTAAACGTTACCTTTCATTATTACTTATTTACTTATCTTTAGCTAATATATCGTATAATTCCATGTCTATCGTTTACGTACGTATACACTGTCTATCTTTCGTTTAAATTATAAAATCATATCAAGTCTGTATAAGTTTACTATTGGCGTCTAAGTCACTATGGGCATATAAGTTCCTTTAGCGTATAAGTTGAATCAAGCGTATAGTTCATCCTGGGCGTATAAGTCATCCAACGCATAAGTTATACATATACGTCTACATGCATACACGCTACATATATACATATATGATGTGACTTATACAGATTATACATACACGCTGCTGCTTGCCTTACATGCTGCTTGACTTATACGGAACATACATACACGCCTGACTTACACGCTGCCTGAACTTATACGTTGCTTGAACTTATACGGCATATAGGTTCATTTAATCTCCTTATTACGCGTTTTGAGGTTTTTCTTCGATTCCGGCGCCGTCAGCCACCGTTAACCACCATGGTTGGTCGGGGTTTGATCGTTTATGACCTGGGTAGCTTCGGGGTGTCCAGATCTGAGCTATAGTGGTCCTTAGGCTTGTTTTTGGTTGATTAAACACTCGAATAAAGCTAGATCTAGATCCAAACGACTCATACGGCATCACGGGGCTGCGGTGTCAGGTTCTAATATGTTGGGTCAGCTAAGATAAATAATTTCTTACCTTCGGTTGGTCTTGGATCGTTGAAGGGATTAGTGTAGAGAGTGTTTGGCTTAAGTGTGTGTTTTTGAAGGTGTAGGCTATGGTGTAGAGATGGATAAAAATGGAAAGGATTAGGGTTTATGGGGGTATTTATACTCCATAAGCCCATGGACCTTAGGCCCATCTTTTCTTTTTAGTTCATATTAAATTCCTATTTATTAAAGCCCACCATCGTTTTATCTTATTATTATTTTATTATTTCTCTACTAACTCAAATTAATTCTTCCAGCTTAATTAATATATTAAATATTATTCTAGGAAATTCTTGGATGTTACACATACATTATATCACTTATTAACATTCTTTAATTTAAAAAGAAAGATAATTAAAGTGGTGGTTGGAAGGTTTTAAAATTTAAATGGAAATTAATTACATTGGACCCACTTAATTATCATGTTTAGTTCTATCCAGTTTTGTGAATATGCTCTAAACTGAACACCACCTCAAATGTGCATTTATTCAATTCAGAATTATGAACAATGCCACATCAGAACTGAACACTACACTGGAGATGCTCTAATTACTATGCTAGTTTTTTTATGTATTTGTATTAGTTTGTTTGTGTTTATCTGAAAACGTTTATTTATGTTAATACTTTTGTTTATGCTCATTCTGTCATTCATAGTTAATTATCAGAACGAGCGTAGTAGTGGTGGGGAAACGCCCACTACCATCTTCCTCATTGGTTGGAAGACATTTTGATGCCCGAAAACACCCAAAACTCCAGGGGGGTGTACCCGGTGTTTTGAGGCCAATACGCCTCCACAGTCCCCGCCGTGTAGCTCAGTTGGTTAAGGGGTCGTAAGACTTGGAACAATAACCAAGAGGTCGTGGGTTTGAAACCGATCCTAAGCGCCAATCGCCTTGTCGCCGAGTGAGCCTAATTTACCTCTCACATATTGGGCCTGGGAAGGTCTGGGGTGGGCCAGTTTGCGTGTCCAGAACAACACGTTTTGGAACAAAAAAATGCCGCCACAAGGTTGTCATTACAGATGGTCTTATAATCTGCTTTACCTTAAATTATCATAATTTACTATTTTTTAACTCATATATATATACACACACACTAGCTTTTATCTCTCGTATTACGGGGGTGTTTTTTTTACAGTATTCATTTATAAAATTTATATATTTTTTTGGATTTTATTTTTTTTACTATACACATGTTAATAATATACTTCATATTTGACGATAAAAGAGTTTCACAAATAAATGAGATGTTATAACCCGTTTTAAAAGCTATTTGGATTTGGTGAGACCCATGACCCACTTAGTTTTTTACTATAATTTTTTTCAATTGTAAATAATATATATCATTCATTTTAAATAAATCATATATTAACTTCTAGAATATCCCTATTTTATAGGATTTTCATATCAAATATTTGGTGAGATTAATTTTTAATTTAATGAGATGTTATAATCCGTTTAAGGAATATCTGGGTTTGGTGAGACTCATACTCGTGAATTCGGTTAAAATGCATGAGAAGACTCCATTTACATATATTGCAATATGGTGGCTTGAGAGAATGTAGAAAGAAACCAGAGAGCTTTTAAAGGTTTCGTTTATATATATATTACTAGTTTTTATCCCCTGTATTAAGGGGGTTGTGTTTCTTTTTCGTGTCTAATATTTATATTTTTTTGGATTTTAATTTTATTTATTGTAAAAAAATTAATATTTTACTTAGGGTTTGATGATAAAATGGCTTCACAAATAAATGAGATGTTATAACCCATTTAAAAGTTATGGATTTGGTAAGACCCATGACCCGCTTAGTTTATTTTTTTACTACAAAATTGTTTCTTAATATAAATAATATCATTTTTTTAAATTGGTATTAATTTTTAGTATATCCCTATTTTATAGGATTTTCATATTAAATTTTGGTGAGATTTGTAAGGCCCCGTTACCGGTGCCCTACTTTGGACGTTGGATTTACTTATAAACATAGTTCTAAATATCATAGTTAATTAAAACCTTACACGGAATATAAAACTTTCATAAACATTACATAATAATCATAACATGTATTAAAACATTCATCTTGTCTTTCAAAATCAAAACATAACTTATAAAACATAACAGGTCTTCTGATGCCAAACTCTTATTCTTCTGCCATGTGTCCCCTCTCAAGCCAGCTGTCTCATTCTACTCACCTGCGTGCATACTAAAAGTCAGCTACGCTGAGTGAGTTCTAGTTAATCATACATCATACAATACATATACTTACCTTCCATTATGCATCCGAAGATACATAATAAATACTTTACTAATTTACTTTCATTACATAATTTCATACATACTTTCATACTATATAATTACTATTCATTCTATCTCAGTTATTATTAGGGTCTGATCCCACTTTCCTTTGTCTATCTCAGATATCATTAGGGTCTGATCCCTTTCTTGTCTATCTCAGATATTATTAGGGTCTGATCCCTTTCTTGTTTATCTCATATATTATTAGGGTCTGATCCATTTCTTGTCTATCTCAGATATTAGTAGGGTCTGATCCCTCTTTACTTCTCCATCTCAGATATTATTAGAGTCTGATCCCTTTCTTCTCTATCTCAGATATTATTAGGGTCAGATCCCTTACTTCTTCATCTTCGTACATTCTGTCTTTACATACCCTTAACATACATATACATTCCTTAATCATTCATACATATTCATACGTTGTACATAAATGTACATCATACACATTCATCCTTCATATACATACCTCCCACGTTGATACGTGCAATATCCGAAGATCGTTCATGTACCGACAAGCTTTCATTCATATTCATAACATAATATCTATCACATAAATCATACATGGCATACACTTACCATTTAAGTTAAGTGTATTAACTATCACATCGAGTATGCACACAGCCCCGAAAACATAACAAGGAATGGGGCTAGACACTCACCTGAATTCGGTTACGTTCACCGTTTATAGTTATTCCCTTCTAGAGCTGTGCACGACAAAGTGTATAATAATTACACATATCAATTAACAATCACTACCCCTATCGCATTTCTAGTCTAATTACAACCCTCTACGAACGGGGATCCGGGGGCAGCGCCCCTGGCAGAAGGGTTCTAGGGGCGGCAGCCCCTAGCGGGGTCCAAGGGGCAGAGCCCCTGGCTGGGGTTAACCTTTCAATCCTTTAAGGTATCTTCTATAAATTAATAAAGTTCAAGGGCTATTTTGTAATTAATTCATTTTTTTCTAAGTCCAGGGACTGTTCTGTCATTTTGTTAAACTTCTAGTTCGTTACTTTGGTCTTAACGAATTGGGTTATCATAACGAACTGGTCCTTGTAACGAATTGGACCCTCTAACGAACTGGTCCTATCACGAATTAGAACTTATAACGAACTAGTCCTTTGATGAATCAGTCCATATAACGAATCAGTCCATTTAACGAATTGGACCTTCTAATTCGTTATCTCTTTTAACGAACGGTCATAGCAAATCGGGCGTAATTCGTTATCCTTTTCCATAGCGAACTGGGACACGAACTAAGGCTAGTTCGTTAAGATTTTATTAACGAATCACTTGACGACTCACCCCTAGTTCATTAACTCCCCGTTAGCGAATTAGGGTTAGGTCAGAGAATGTCAGACATTCTCTGACATATCATTAACCTCGTACGCCGTTTTCCGGCGCCGCCGTCGCCGGAAAACCGCGACTTCACCGGAAAAACGAGATCTCACTCGTTTTTCCACCGTTTTCACCGTTTTTCGTCCCGTTCGATCCAGATATGAGCTAGGGTGACCCCTAAGCTCATCTTAGGTTCGGTTTATACCCGATTCCACCCGGATCTCATGACTTTAACGGTTTAAAGGTGTTGGCTCGTCGTTTCGTGACTAAATCTAACGGATTTGAGTTCATACAATATCATACTGTCATTACCTTGGATCGGGATCGGTTTTCTATCTTGGTTCGGTTAGAGAAAGGAGAGAAATTAGAGAGAGAGCTTAAGTGTGTGTTTTGGTGGTGTATGGAATATGTGTGAAATGAATGATTAAATGGGTAATTATGACTTATATAATTATAGATCATGGGCTTAAGCCCATGGTCTTTCCTTCATAACCCAAGTCCATAACCCATATCCATTTAACCCAACATTAGCCCGACTCATAATAACTCTTATTTTCATTTTATTAACCGAAACGAGAAAAACGGGATGTTACAAGATTAATTTTTAATATAATGAGATGTTATAGCCCGTTTAAGGTTATTTGGGTTTAGTGAGACCTATACCTATGAATTCGAGTCAAATGCATGAGAAGTCTTCAGTTACAATTAAAACAATCTGGTGGCTTGAGAGAATGTAAAGCAACAAGAGAGCTTTTAAAGGTTTCAAAGGTTTCGTTTGTATATATTAAAGATTAAGATTCTTAATTGTATGGCTTTTCTTTTTCTTTTTTTCTTTCATTTTCCTTTTTTTTTTTGCACGCAACCATGTATTGTAATTTATTTACATCCTCATATATATGTTGTTTTTACATTATTCGTTAATATTATTAATATATGTTTTTTGAATTTTAATTTTATGTATTGTAATGAAGTTAATAATACACTTAGGATGTGATGAGAAAAGGATTTCATAAATAAATGAGATGTTATACCGGTTTAAAAGCTATCTAGGTTTAATGAGACTCATGACCTGCTTATTTATTTATTTTACTATAAAATTGTTTTTTAAATATAAATAAAATCCTTTTTAAAAAATGAATATTAATTTTTAGTATATCCTTATTTTATAGGATTTTCATATCAAATATTTGATAAGATTAATTTTTAATATAATGAGATGTTGTAACTCGTTTAAGGGTTATCTGGGTTTGGTGAGTGTAACATCCTGTTTTCTAGTTCGGTCAATAAAATGAAAATAAGAGTTATTATGATTCGGGCTAGTGTTGGGTTAAATGGATGTGTGATATGGACTTGGGTTGCGAAGGAAAAAAGGAAAGACCATGGGCTTAAGCCCATGATCCATAATTATATAAGTAATAATTACCCATTTAGTCATTCATTTCACACATATTCCATACACCACCAAAACACACACTTAAGCTCTCTCTCTAATTTCTCTCCTTTCTCTAGCCGAACCAAGATAGAAAACAGATCCCGATCCAAGGTAATGATAGTATGATATTGTATGAACTCAAATCCGTTAGATTTAGTCACGAAACGATGAGCCGACACCTTTAAACCATTAAAGTCGCGAGATCCGGGTGGAATCGGGTATAAACCGAACCTAAGATGAGCTTAGGGGTCACCCTAGCTCAGATCTAGATCGAACGGGACGAAAAACAGTGAAAAACGGAAGAAAACGAGCGAGATCTCGTTTTTCGGCGACGGCGGTGCCGGAAAACGGCGTACGAGGTTAATGATATGTCAGAGAATGTCTGACATTCTCTTACCTAACCCTAATTCGTTAACGGGGAGTTAACAAACTAAGGGTGATTCGTCAAGTGATTCGTTTATGAAATCTTAACGAACTAGCCTTAGTTCGTGTCCCAATTCGCCATGGAAAAGGATAACGAATTACCCCCGATTCGCTACGACCGTTCGTTAAGAGATAACGAATTAGAAGGTCCAATTCGTTACATGGACTGATTCGTAAATGGACTTATTCATCAAAGGACAGGTTCGTTATAAGGCCCAATTCGTGATAAGGACCGGTTCGTTAGTGGGTCCAATTCGTTACAAGAACCAGTTTATTATGATAACCCAATTCGTTAAGACCAAAGTAACGAACTAGAAGTTTAACAAAAAGACAGAACAGTCCCTGGACTTAGAAAAGAATGAATTAATTACAAAATAGCCCTTGAACTTTATTAATTTATAGAAGATACCTTAAAGGATTGAAAGGTTAACCCCAGCCAGGGACTCTGTGTAACATTTCGGGTTTTCATTTTCATATTCTTGTATTTATACTCGACCCGTTTAAGGGTTCGGGTCACTCATTTAATAAAACCAACGCATTTATTGAGTACTTTTATTTATTTATTTATTTATTTATTATTATTGCTTAATAGTTAAACACTTAAATATGCAAGAACTTGACAAATCCCACCCAAACTCAAACTTCAACCCATTCTCGTTCCCATCTACAAACTTCAGGGAATTGTTATGTGAATTCTGATTTTATAATATAATATATTATATTCAAAAATTACCCTAACCCACCCTTGGATCCAACCCGACCCGACGGCACCCACAACCATTCAAAAACCTTAATCCCGCTCGTTTATGATCAATTAACTTTGGCAATTAGCATATTCCATCGAATAAACGTGTTACCGACAATCAGTTATAGTAGGAGCGCGTTAATTCGTTCTTAATTTGATCAGTTTACCATATTAAAGCCGAACAAATCCTAACTAGTGATCCTATATAATCCGTTCGTTATGAATCAATTAAACCTGCAGAAACCTTCTCCTCACTGTCGCGACCGATTCCCCTAAACCCAATTCCATTTACACTATCATCCCGTCACTCAAATTCCCCCTCCTTTGGCCGCAACCTGTTGGATCAATTTCACCATCGTACCAAGCTTTGTAATTCAATAAAAAGGAACGGCTAGATTCGCTATTTGTGATAGATAAATAGCCCCAACTTGATTTAATCAAACATTGATCATATTACCCGATTGGATAATCTAGGGTTCATACCTTTTTATTTATCGTGTTTATATAATTCAGAGTCTGCAAGTTTAACATCATGTGATGTTGGCTCAACTGGTTAATCCATTGCATAAAAGAAAGCTGGGTCGCGGGTTCGAACCCGACCCAGCCCGTTTTTAATCTGTTTTTATTTATTTATTTATTATTTATTACATATTCTTTTTATATATTAACCTTCTTTTTGGGTCTTTGATTATTATTATTACTTAATAAATTTTATAAATATAACTTTGGCAAAACCGAATCTCTAAGCCTCATGAAACCCGGTTTTTGTTATTTATTTTTTTATCACCTTTAGACAACTCTCTTTTATACTATTTTATGTTATTAACTTTTAATAAATGAAAATTTATTAAAAGTTAAACTGAATCTCTAAGTCTCACGAGACCCGGTTTTTATAGCTTTATAATTTTAAAACCTCTTTAATTAGATCTTTACATTTACTACATATAATACAATATTTTGATAACCGAACTTAAATAAACTCCACATTAATTTAGATATTACATAATATTTATCTTAGATATCAAACATAAATAATTAATAATAATGATAATTAAACACTAATAATAATAATAAATATAACAATAACCTTTATATTTAACGTTAATGTACCTTTCAATATTTCTAACCTCATCGAGACCCAAGATCCGTCATATTAAGTTGTCATTTATAGTTAACTCACTTCATTATTATTAACAAGTAGGATTAATTGTCGGAAAATCTCGAGGAGCTTGACCATTTCCATCCTAGCCTGTTTCTTTTATTATCTCGCCCTTGCTTATCCCGCATTAAGGTAAGTAAATTTACATCCCCCTTTTTTACCGCTTTACCATTTTGGGGGCGTTATGCGTTCACAACTAAATTATTATTTTCACTACGATTCCACTATATGCGTAATTGAAATTGCTCGATTAGTTGATACGTGCAAATGTGAATATGTGTTTACTTTATGTTGGTTGGTATCCTCATTCTCATCCTCATTAGTATGATCATACGCCGTCGTATTAGCTCGTTATCAAAATGATTTGAGTGAAAAGACAACTTTTATTTATTGTTATACTAGTTGTAGTGATTTACAATTATCGCACGGAATTGTCATTTTAATATTATATATACTCAAAACCGTGGTTTACTTGCTCAACTTTATGTTGACAAAATATATATTTTCACGCATGGCGCAGGTAGCTTTATTGGATGAATCAAGTATTGGAAGTAGATGAGACCTTAGGTTGCTTGATGATTAAAGAAAACTTTTATTTTAAGTTATTTATGTTTTGAATGTTTAATTGTAATGGTATTTCATTTGAAACGATGTTTATGCTTTTGAACTTAATATATGAATGAATAATTTAGATATTGACACGCGTATTTCACTTAGTGTCTTCTGAGCTATGATACAATCAATGTCGCGCCCCGACATGTTTCGCCGTAGGTTGGGGTGTGACAGATTGGTATCAGAGCCGAAGGCTATAGGATAGGTGGTTAGACATAACAACCTAGTAGCATGCTTAGGGTCCCTATACGTGTTCCCATACGTGCACCCTACTTGTTTATATTTTTGTACATAGCTCAGCATATTTAAATTGTTTGTCATATACAATTGTACACAAAAGCACGCACTTAATCTGAGGCTATGCCTCACCCTCCAAAAATTATTCTTTTTTTAAACTCTAGGACGATTTTTTTTTTCGGGAAATTCCTTAAGAAATCCCACCTTTTGGCTCCCCTCTCCTTGAGGATGTTTCGTGGGACGGATATGTAGTAACTGGAAGGGGGACACACTTGTTTACCGAACCCTTGACACCAAGGCTTGCGAGCCTATAGAAGTGCAATGCAAATAAATCTTAATCAACCGCGAGACCTGGTTGCCTTCCTGGAGTGTTCGGTAAGGGTGTGGAACCTATTAGGCCAAAGCATATCACACTAAACGTACCCGAATCTACTACCCTCATTGTATCAACGCGGTCATGTGACGATCACATCCTTAAATTTATAACTGAATTCACGGTGATTTCGTGGCTAAACTCGGTTTTTCCTTATTGTGTTTTGTTGATCGGATGGATGAAGTATGTTCAATGGGGTGGTTCCCGAACTACTTTAACCATCTACCTCAACACTCCCCTCAAATACGATTTTCGATTGTTTTTGTTTATTTGGTGTTCGATATTTTTCATTTGTTGGAAGGACCCATGGTGGCTCATGAAGCCCTAACCGACAAATGAACCCATATATTTTAATTCAAGTTATGTTGTTATATATATTTATTTATATTTTTTTAAAAAGATGATAAAATGTTATGTAATCAAGTCTCGTAAGTAATGAAATTCTCCACCTCAAACACAATCCCAACCTCAATGCACGATTACTATATTTCATCAATTAATTATACTTGCAACATTCACCCGAGTCTTACGAATTTTACACCCTTTACCCCTGCAGTATGTCTTCTCCCTCATCAATCGTGGTCGTCGTACCGGCAAATATGGCCGCCACATGTCGTCCCGCATTGCTAAGGGCATCGTGGAAGCCCTCCCAACCATCATCACTCAATTGCAAACAGTGAATGCTTCTTCATCATCCACAACTCCGAACCCAATTGCTTACCCCCTCAAACAATTAAAGAGCGCCAACCCGCCTGAATACCATGGTATCGACGGTGCTACCGTTCTCCTCCAATGGTTCGAAGAAATGGAGAGCATATTCCTCCAATGTGAATGCCCCGAAGACAAGAAAACCAATTACGCCTCGAGCAAGCTTAAGAAGAATGCCCTCAATTGGTGGAATGGGGAGAAGCGCACCCTTGGCGCTGAGGTTGCCATGGCCTTACCATGGGATGAGCTCAAGAAACTCATGCTCAAGAAGTTCTGCCCGAAACATGAGCTTCGGAGGTTGGAAGAAGAGTTCTGGAACTTGAAACAAGAAAGTGGAAATGATACCATCTACAACGACCGCTTCCATGAACTGAGCCTTCTCATTCCCCACATGGTCACTCCCCTTGAACGTGCAATCGACAAGTACATCTCGGGTTTGCTATGCAAATCCAAGACTCTGTTCTAAGTCGTGACCCTCAAACCCTCCATGATGCCATCACCCTAGCCGGTACCCTCACCGAGAACCACGTTAAGGCCGGGACCTTGACGCGGAAGAATTCTAAGAAGGCCAATGATAAGCCCACACTTGAGCCCAGTAAAGAGTCTAAGCCCGAATCTTATAAGTCCGAGTCCTCCAAGAATAACAACCACAACAACTCATCTCACTACCGCAACAACAAGAGAAAACCCAACCCCCAAAATTATGTCTTAGCCCAACCACAAGCCCAACAAGCCCCTCCTAACAAGAAACCCTATACCGGCCCACACCCGTTTTGCAACACTTGTCAACGCCACCACACGACCCAAGCCACTTGTCGGGTGTGCACCAATTGCCACCGATTCGGCCACCTCACCCAATATTGTCGAGAAGCACCTTGTGTGCAAGCCGCTCCACAGCTGTTCGCACCATCAAACCAACCCAACCGAGCCATCCCTCGTGCTCCAACCATTAACACCGCTAGGGCTTGCTACAATTGTGGTGACCCAAATCACCTTCGCAACGCGTGTCCTCGACTCGCCCAAGTTCACCAAGCCTATGTTGCACCACAACCTTACTACACGTCCCAAGCCTATCAAGTGCAAGCTTACCAACCTCAAGTACCCCAACTCATGGCTCCTTCACCTCTTCAAGCTCAACCCATGGTCATGCAAGCCTATCAAGCTCCAACCCCTCAAGCTTCAACTTCTCAAACCCAAGCACCTCGAGGAACTCAAGGCAAAGCTTTCACCATCAATGCTCATCAAGCCCGAAACTCGAATGATGTGGTGAACGGTACGTTCCTAATTAATAAGCACCATGCTTCGGTACTATTTGATTCGGGAGCCGATAGAAGCTTTATTTCCTTTGATTTTGAATACATACTTGATGTGCCCCGTAGTAAATTATCTAAGCCCTTCACGGTAGAGATAACAAACGGTAGTTCGATCACTATAGACTCCGTCATTTGAAATTGCACGATTACTCTTAATGGACAAAAGTTCTCTATCGACCTTATCCCTATGCAAATGGGTAGCTTCGACGTTATCATTGGTATGGATTGGCTCTCTCTCCACCGTGCCAAAATTTTGTGTTTCGAGAAACTCATTCGAATCCCTATCGATGGAGGTGTGATTCAAAACGTTCGCGGTGAAGGACCCTTCTCAAAGCTAAACCTCATGTCATGCCTTGAAGCCCAACGTTACTTATGCAAGAAATATGTCGCCTTCTTAGCCCACGTCACCAAAAAATCCTATGAAGAAAAGAAACTTTCCGACATCCCGATTGTCCGCGACTTCCCCGAAGTCTTTCCCGATGACGTTTCCGGACGTCCTCCCATTCGTCAAGTGGAGTTCCGTATTGATCTTGTACCTGGAGCAAACCCCGTAGCCAAAGCACCTTACCGTCTTGCACCTTCCGAGATGCAAGAACTCTCGAACCAAATCCAAGAACTCACGGAAAAGAGTTTCATTCGCCCGAGTTCGTCTCCATGGGGCGCACCGTCTGGTTTGTTAAGAAGAAAGACGGTACTCTTCGTATGTGTATTGATTATCGTGAGCTCAACAAGCTTACTATCAAGAATCGTTATCCCCTTCCGCGTATTAATGATCTTTTCGATCAACTCCAAGGAGCCGCATGTTTCTCTAAGATTGATCTTCGTTCGGGTTATCACCAACTCCATGTCCATGAAGATGACATACCCAAGACCGCCTTCCGTACTCGTTATGGCCACTTTGAATTCCGAGTTATGCCTTTTGGTTTGACTAATGCTCCTGCTGTTTTCATGGATCTTATGAATCGTGTTTGTAAACCCTACCTCGACAAGTTCGTGATTGTTTTCATCGACGATATCTTGATATATTCTAAAACCGAGACCAAGCACAAAGACCATTTGCGCGCCATTCTCGACTTGTTGCGTAAAGAACAACTTTATGCTAAGTTCTCCAAATGCGAATTCTGGCTAAAGCAAGTTCAATTCTTGGGCCACATTGTTAACGACAAGGGTATCCGTGTTGATCCCGCAAAAATTGAGGCCGTTAAAAATTGGGCGACCCCGTCCTCTCCAACAGAGGTTCGTTCATTTCTTGGTTTAGCAGGGTATTACCCTCGTTTTATCCGCAACTTTTCGAAGATTTCTTCACCCCTTACCGCACTAACCCACAAAGGGAAAGTTTATGAATGGGGTTCCGATCAAGAGGAAGCGTTTCAAACTCTTAAGGACATGCTTTGCAATGCTCCAATCCTTGCTCTTCCCGAGGGCAACGACGACTTTGTTGTCTTTTGTGACGCTTCTATTCAAGGTCTTGGTTGTGTTCTTATGCAACGAGACAAGGTCATTGCTTACGCTTCGCGTCAACTCAAGGTGCACAAGAAAAATTACACGACGCACGACCTCGAACTTGGTGCGGTTGTGTTTGCCTTGAAAATTTGGAGACACTACCTTTACGGCATGAAATGTTTGGTCTTCAACGACCATAAAAGTTTACAACACATTTCGACCAAAAGGACCTCAATATGAGACACAGACGATGGGCCGAATTGTTAAGCGATTATGATTGAGAAATTCGCTACCACCCCGGGAAAGCGAATGTCGTGGTCGATGCTCTTAGTAGAAAGAGTCATGTTAAATCCATCTTGCTCCATTGTGTCACCATCCAATCTGACCTCCAAAGCCGCATCTTGGACGCACAACACGTCTCTGTCACCAAGGGTAACTTACACGACGAGATGTCGTGTGGCGCCGAACTCCAACTTGAAACTAAACGTAATGGCTTACTCTATTATTTGGACCGATTATGGGTTCCCGATCGTGTCGACCTTCGCATGTTCATGCTTGATGAAGCACATAAGTCACGATACTCTATTCATCCCGGTGCGGATAAAATGTATGCCGATCTACGTACCATGTTTTGGTGGCCGGGAATGAAGAAAGATATTGCAGTGTATGTATCTAAATGCCTCACTTGCTCAAAGGTCAAAGCTGAGCATCAAAAGCCGTTTGGCTTGCTCAAGCAACCTACGATCCCTGTTCGGAAATGGGAAGACATAGCCATGGACTTCATTACCAAACTCCCCGCTACTCAAAGCCGCAATGATAGTATTTGGGTGATTGTCGATCGTTTGACCAAATCAGCTCATTTCATACCGTTCCGTGAAAAGTCCTCCGTAAGCGAATTAGCCCGACTCTATGTGAAGAACATCATTTGCCGCCACGGAACGCCTTTGACCATCATTTCCGATCGTGATGGTCGGTTTACCTCTCATTTTTGGAGATCGTTGCAAACCGCTTTGGGTACCCGTATTGATCTAAGCACCGCTTATCACCCACAAACCGATGGTCAATCCGAGAGAACGATCCAAACTCTCGAAGATATGCTCCGCTCTTGCATACTAGACTTTGGTGGAAATTGGGATACTCACTTACCACTTGTAGAGTTTTCCTATAATAATAGTTTTCACACTAGTATTGGCATGGCACCTTTTGAAGCTCTCTATGGCCGAAAATGTCGTTCCCCGATTTGTTGGAACGAGGTTGGTGAATCGCAAATCACCGGTCCCGAGGTTGTTCAAGTAACCTCTGATCGAATCGCTCTTATTCGACAAAATCTTCTTGCCACTCGTAGCCGTCAAAAGAGCTACGCCGATAAGCACCGTAAACCTCTCGAGTTCAATGTTGGTGATCGAGTACTCCTCAAAGTATCTCCTTGGAAAGGGGTAGTTCATTTTGGCAAAAGAAATAAACTATATCCTCGTTTTGTTGGCCCGTTTGAGATCGTCAAAAGGGTTGCTAAAGTTGCTTATCGTCTCTATCTCCCCGAAGAGCTCTCCCATGTGCATCCAACTTTTCATGTTTCAAATCTCAAGAAGTGATTAGCCGAGGGGAATCTCCACATACCCCTTGACGAAGTACAAGTTGATGAATCTATGCGCGTTATCGAGAAGCCTTTTGAAATCGTGGATCATATGGAAAAAGAAACCAAGCGTAGCCGCATCCCGCTTGTCAAAGTTCGTTGGGAATCTAACGTGGTCCCAAGTTCACTTGGGAACGTAAAGACCAAAAGAGTCCAAGTACCCGCACCTCTTCGTTACGGCTTAATTCCTAATTTCGGGACGAAATTTCCTAAAGTAGTGAATGATGTAACATTTCGGGTTTTCATTTTCATATTCTTGTATTTATACCCGACCCGTTTAAGGGTTCAGGTCACTCATTTAATATAACCGATGCATTTATTGAGTACTTTTAATTTATTTATTTATTTATTATTATTGCTTAATAGTTAAACACTTAAACTTACAAGAACTTGACAAATCCCACCCAAACTCAAACTTTAACCCATTCTCGTTCCCATCTACAAACTTCAGGGACTTGTTATGTGAATTCTGATTTTATAATATAATATATTATATTCAAAAATTACCCTAACCCACCCTTGGATCCAACCCGACCCGAAGGCACCCACAACCATTCAAAAACCTTAATCCCGCTCGTTTATGATCAATTAACTTCGGCAATTAGCATATTCCATCGAATAAACGCGTTATCGACACTCAATTATAGTAGGAGCGCGTTAATTCTTTCTTAATTTGATCAGTTTACCATATTAAAGCCGAACAAACCCTAACTAGTGATCCTATTTAATCCATTCGTTATGAATCAATTAAACCTGCAGAAACCTTCTCCTCACTGTCACGACCGATTCCCCTAAACCCAATTCCATTTACACTATCATCCCGTCACTCAAATTGCCCCTCCTTTGGCCGCAACCTGTAGGATCAATTTCACCATCGTACCTAGCTTTGTAATTCAATTAAAAGGTACGGCTAGATTCGCGATTTGTGATAGATAAATAGCCCCAACTTGATTTAATACATTGATCAGATTACCCGATTGGATAATCTAGGGTTCATACCTTTTTATTTATCGTGTATATATAATTCAGAGTCTTCAAGTTTAACATCTTGTGATGTTGGCTCAACTGGTTAATCCATTGCATAAAAGAAAGCTGGGTCGCGGGTTCGAACCCGACCCAGCCCGTTTTTAATCTGTTTTTTTATTTATTTATTATTTATTACATATTATTTTTATATATTAACCTTCTTTTTGGGTCTTTGATTATTATTATTACTTAATAAATTTTATAAATATAACTTTGGCAAAACCGAATCTCTAAGCCTCATGAAACCCGGTTTTTGTTATTTATTTTTTTATCACCTTTAGACAACTCTCTTTTATACTAATTTCTGTTATTAACTTTTAATAAATGAAAATTTATTAAAAGTTAAACTGAATCTCTAAGTCTCACGAGACCCGGTTTTTATAGCTTTATAATTTTAAAACCTCTTTAATTAGATCTTTGCATTTACTACATATAATACAATATTTTGATAACCGAACTTAAATAAACTCCACATTAATTTAGATATTACATAATATTTATCTTAGATATCAAACATAAATAATTAATAATAATGATAATTAAACACTAATAATAATAATAAATATAACAATAACCTTTATATTTAACGTTAATGTACCTTTCAATATTTCTAACCTCATCGAGACCCAAGATCCGTCATATTAAGTTGTCATTTATAGTTAACTCACTTCATTATTATTAACAAGTAGGATTAATTGTCGGCAAATCTCGAGGAGCTTGACCATTTTCATCCTAGCATGTTTCTTTTATTATCTCGCCCTTGCTTATCCCGCATTAAGGTAAGTAAATTCACATCCCCCTTTTTTACCGCTTTACCATTTTGGGGGCGTTATGCGTTCACAATTAAATTATTGTTTTCACTACGATTCCACTATATGCGTAATTGAAATTGCTCGATTAGTTGATATGTGCAAATGTGACTATGTGTTTACTTTATGTTGGTTGGTATCCTCATCCTCATCCTCATTAGTATGATCATATGCCGTCGTATTAGCTCGTTATCAAAATGATTTGAGTGAAAAGATAACTTTTATTTATTGTTATACTAGTTGTAGTGATTTAATTATCGCACGGAATTTCATTTTAATATTATATATACTCAATACCGTGGTTTACTTGCTCAACTTTATGTTGACAAAATATATATTTTCAAGCATGGCGCAGGTAGCTTTATTGGATGAATCAAGTATTGGAAGTAGATGAGACCTTAGGTTGCTTGATGATTGAAGAAAACTTTTATTTTAAGTTATTTATGTTTTGAATATTTAATTGTAATGGTATTTCATTTGAAAAGATGTTTGTGCTTTTGAACTTAATATATGAATGAATAATTTAGATATTGACACGTGTATTTCACTTAGTGTCTTCTGAGCTATGATACAATCAATGTCGCGTCCCGGCATGTTCCGCCGTAGGTTGGGGTGTGACACTCTGCCCCTTGGACCCCGCTAGGGGCTGCCGCCCCTAGAACCCCGCTGCCAGGGGCGCTTCAGCCGGACCCCCGTTCGTCGAGGGTTGTAATTAGACTAGAAACTCGATATGGGTAGTGATAGTTAATTGATATGTGTAATTGTTATACAGTTAGTCGTGCACAGCTCAAGAAGGGAATAACTATAAACGGTGTGTCTAGCCCCATTCCTTGTTATGTTTTCGGGGCTGTGTGCATACTCGATGTGATAGTTAATACACTTACCCTAAGTGTTAAGTGTATGCTTAGTATGATTATGTGTGAGGATTGCTTGACAGTGCGTGAACGATCTTCGGATATTGCGTGTACCGTCAGGTGGTAGTTAAAGATATGATTGATATATGTATGAAGTATGGAAGATGTATGTATGTTATGTATGTTATGTTGATAGTACGTGAACGATCTTCGGATATTGCACGTGTTATTAAGGCATGTATGTAAAAGACAGGTATGTTGCAGTAGCACGAAACTAAGGGACCAGACCCTAATAATATCTGTGAAGATAGGGACCAGACCCTAATAATATCTATGAGGATAGGGGCCAGACCCTAATAATATCTGTGATGTTGGGGACCAGACCCTTATAATATCTGTGAGGTTATAGGGTGGAAGGATCTTTAAGTAGTATGGATAGTTATGCATATAAAGTAAAGTATGAACAGTGTACACACCTTCGGGCACGTTTGCAAGTATGAGAACAGATTGTATGTTGTATGATTAACTAGAACTCACTCGGCGTAGCTGACTTTTAGTATGCACGCAGGTGAATAGACTGAGGCAGCTCGCATGAGGGGAAGCACATGGCATGATCTTGAAGAAGCTGGCATCTCAAGAAATGTGATGTTATCTTAAAAGACAATGTTTAATGTTTAATGTTTAAATGATTTGAATGCTCGTTAAGACAAGGATTAGTGGTCATGTAATGTAATGGTTTGTATGTTTTTAATAATACACGAATTTTTTTATTAACTCTGATATTTAGAACTATTTTAATGAGTAAATCCAACGTCCAAAGTAGGGTATCGGTAACGGGGCCTTACAGTGAGACACATGTCCATGAATTCAAGTCAAATGCATGAGAAACATTTATTTAAAAATAAAACAATCTGGTGGCCTGAGAGAATTTAAGGAGCTTTCTTATATATATATATATATATATATATATATATATATATATATATATAAGGGTTCAAATAAAAAATAATTGTTTTGTGAGAAATGTGAGAAGGCTTTAAAATAAAGTACACCACATAAATACTATACCATGTAAATAGGAAACTATACAACTTTTAGAAACTACCATTCACAACCACTAGATCTTAGATCCAATGGTCTACATTTATTCTTATGTTTCTCACAAAATTATTGTTTTTTACGTTAACCCTACCCTATATATATATTTATATATATATATAGAGAGAGAGAGAGAGAGAGAAAAAAGAGTTCAAATAAAAAACAATTATTTTGTGAGAATACTTTAAAATAAAGTATACCACCTAAATAGGACACTATACCATGTAAATAGGAAACTATACAACTTTTAGAAACTACCAATCTCAACCAATGTTTTAAAAACCGGTATTTTATTCGTATCGGATTTGTTTCTAAAATGGTACAACCGGTTGAACCGGTATGTACCGGAAGGTTTCATATAAATACAACTTTAACTCAAGAAATAACTCAAAAAATTATAAATAAATCTTAAACATGAATCAAACAACACACATGAACAACAATCGAGTCAAATAGGAACTAAATCAACTACATAAGATGCAACGAAACCAACCATGGATTTAAAGGATACAAAATTTGTTTATTAGCAAATCGTCGGTTGCTATGTTTACTTCTTCAACTTTACCCGCTAGGTTAAAAGTCATTTATAAATAATATGGGCCGCAAAAATTATCAAAAATCTCTTGGTTTAATATCTGTTTTCCGGTTTAAACCGGTATTTTTTTAAAAACCGGTGGTATGATGTTCTAGGAAACTGTCCAAAAATACCGGGATCTAAATATCGGTTGCCTTACCAAAATCCGGTATAACCGGTTCAACCGGCCGGTACGTACTGCTTTTTAAAATATTGATCTCAACCACTAGATCCTAGATCCAATGGTCCACGTCATTTTTTATGCTTCTCACGAATGACAAAACTATTGTTTTTTACCTTAACCATTCCCTATATACATATATATATATATATATATATATATATGTATAATGGTTCAAATAAAATACAATTGTTTTGTGAGAAATGTAAGAAAGCTTTAAAATAAAGTACACCATCTAAATAGGACACTATAACATGTAAATAAGAAACTATACAACTTTTAAAAACTACAAATCTCAACCACTAGATCCTAAATCCAATGGTATACATCTATTCTTATGTTTCTCACAAAACTATTATTTTTTACGTTAACCCCACCCTATATATATATATATATATATATATATATGGGAAGGTTCATGTACATTTTAATCTTAACATGAGAACGTAAGAAATAATACCAATTTATAAAAAGAATGAGAACTTAAGACACAATACCAATCTACATAAACAATGATATATAATAACAAAGAAAACAAACCTAGAAATTATAACAAAATAATCAAAATCAAGAACAAATAATAACGTCATATATCATAAAATACTTATAACAACAAACGGAAAAAAATCTAATAATAACAACAAAATATAAATCAACAAATACTTATAATGTCTCATGATTGAAAATTAGCAAATGCGAACAAAAAATAACAGCAAACACCTATAAAAATCAACCTAATAATAACAACAAATTGGTTCTCACTATTTTCATGTTAAGAATAAAATGTATTTGATCATGTTTATGTGTGTGTGTGTGTGTGTATATATATATATAAGGTAAGGTAAATGTAAAAAACAATAGTTTTGAACCTTCCCATATATATATATAGAGGGTGGTGTTAACGTAAAAAATAATAGTTTTGTGAGAAACATAGGAATAGATGTAGACCCTTGGATCTAGGATCTAGTGGTTGAGATTGATAGTTTCTAAAAGTTGTTTAGTTTCCTATTTACATGGTATAGTGTCCCGGTAGCCCTACTTTAACGTCGGATTTACTCATAAACACAGTTCTTACAAATCAGAGTTCATTAAAACCTTTCGCGGAAATGTTAACTTCAATTATTCGATACAAGATATGCAAACTTTTCTTTAAAACCATAACATAAAACATCATATTTATAACATCATTTCTTTCATCACCAGATGCCAGCCGTTCAATCCATACCATGTGCCATCCTCATGCTAGCTCTTTAATCTGCTCACCTGCGTCCATACTAAAAGTCAGCTACGTTGAGTGAGTTCTAGTTAATCAAGAAACTTACCATACAACCATTACATGCATTATATACGTATCCGAAGACACATAGTCTAATGTCTAACCTTTTCACCTTACCGCTTAACCACTTAACTGCCCCTTACGTCTTAGCCACTTGTTTACAGAAGCACATAGAGGCTTGCCCTCCCACGCCCTCACGTTATGCCACTTAATAACGAAGACACGTATAGGCTTACCTACCACGCACTCACGTTATGCCACTTGAATAACGAAGGCACGTATAGGCATACCCTACCACATACTATCATCATGCCACTAACACCCTTACTAGACCCTTGCCATTTCTATCACACTCTACCTCTACTTGTCTACAACACATTTTCTATCATTACATTATTTAAATAATAACCAAGTTACATCATAACATTTACACACACTAATAACCACTTGGAGATCATTCCCATTGGCAGTATGCGCAATATCCGAAGATCGTTCACGCACTGACAAACGTTACTTTCCCTTTCTACACGTGCAATATCCGAAGATCGTTCGCACATCGACAGACATCCATTCATAACATCTATGTGTGTGTATATATATATATATATCACATCAAACATTATAGCATACACTTACCACTTAAGGTAAGTGTATTCACACTTCACATTGAGTATGCATACAGCCCCGAAAACATAACAAAGAAATGCGGCTAGAAACTCACCTGGATCCTGTTACGCTCAGAGCCAATAGTAATGCCTCTCTTTAATTGTGCACGGCTAACTGTTAAATACATATTTGTTAATTAACAGTATAATTATTTAAGTCGGTATTTTAATTTAGCAACGCACTTCCTAAGTTGGGCTCGTTTGTTTAGTCTAAAATGATGAACTAGTTTGTTTTAGGCAGAATATGGGCTTAATATTAGCCAAGCCAATCCAACTGTCCATTTAGGCATCTGGGCCCACAGACCACAACAAGTCTAAGTGGCCGAAAACTCTTGGCAAAGAACCCATGTCGACCGAGAACCCATGCTTTGACCGAAATCCCTTGTTCTAACCGAAAACTCAGGTCACCGAGAACCTCCGTTGACCGAGAACTCGAGGTGGCCGAAAACTCATGTCTAAAGCTCTCAGTCCATATTTTTCTATCTTTTCATCTCCTGCCTAATCTAATTAATTGTTTATGATCCATATCATGACTTTTAACGACTTTCTTCCACTATTCTTAACTGTTTTACATTCGCCATCAACCCATCGCCAAGACCCAACCTGTTTTTAGCATAAAGCTTGGACCTTTATTACTTTTAAACCCGGTTTTAGCTAGATCTCTAACTTACAAGTTAATTAAGTCCATTTTTTAACATCAAGTTCACATTTTTATTGCATAAGGATGACCGATCCTTCATTGTATCATTCCTTAGGGAAACGAACTATAAAAACGTGACCTTTAAGCTAAAACGTACCCTTATGATTCACTCCGAACCACGGTTAGCTTGATACGTGATCTTGGACTTGTTAGCTTGCATGTATGATCGAAGACTTAATATTATTATGCTTGGTTTTGGGTTCGGATGGTGGCCGACGGCTAGGGAGGTGTATTTGGCTTAAGTGTATGTTTTAAGGTGGAGGCTATGGTGCAAAATGGATGGAAATGGAAAGGATTATGGTTTAAGGGGGTATTTATACTCCCTTAAGCCCATGGACCTAAGGCCCATCTTTTCTTTTTATTTCATAATTAATTCCATCAAATTAGCCTACTACCTTTCCATCTTTAATATTTTATTATTTCTTTATCAACTCAAGTAAACTTGTCTATCGTAAGAAATAATATATTAATTATCATTATTGAAATTTTGGGATGTCACAATTTAAGTGGTGTATTTTATTTTAAAGTCTTCTCACACTTCTCACAAAACAATTATTTTTTAGTTGAACCTATATATATATATATATATATATAGGATTAATTTCTTTTGAGAACCGTTTTAAGTTTTAAGAACTCGAAAGAACTCAACATAACAATTTTTTTTTTTTTGATTTTTTTTACACATGTGTAATGCGCAACAAGTGTAAGTAATGTACAAAAAATTAAATTATTTTTACACACCGAATCGACTTTTTACACATGTGTAACTAATCTTTAAACTTGTGTAATCATCAAAAATATTTATTCTCTCTCCTGATTCATTTTTTAATTAAATTTAATCTTAGCCACATATTTCATAACATTTAATTAAATGTGTGGTCTAAAATTGAGTTCTTAAAGTTCTTACAACTCATCAAGTTCTCAAAATATCCCTCCCCTATACACACACACACACACTAGTTTTTATCCCCCGTATTACGAGGATTATTTTATATTATTTGTTTCTAATATTTATTTATTTTTTGAATTTTTATCTTTTTTATTGTATGAAAGTTAATAATATACTTATGGTTTGATGATAAATTGCTTCACAAATAAATGAGATGTTATAACCCGGTTTAAAAGCTATATGGGTTTGATGAGACCCAAGACCCGTTTTTTTACTACAAATGGGTTTTTTAATTATAAATAATATATATCTTTTTTTAAATAAATCAGATATTAATTATTAGTATATACCTACTTTATATGATTATTATATCAAATATTTGATGAGATTACTTTTTAATTTAATGAGATGTTATGACTCGTTTAAGAAATATCAAGGTTTGATAAGACTCATATCCATGAATTCGGATCAAATGCATGGGAAACCTCCATTTAAAAATCAAGCAAATCTTGTGACTCCAAACTATCCCTCCAAAATATCTCTCCCCTATATACATATAGGGGAGAGATATTTTTAGAACCTTGATGAGTTGTAAGAACTTTAAGAAACTCAATATGGAACACACATTTAATTAAATGAGTATGGAATATGTAGCTGAAAATAAATCTGATTAAAAAATTAATCAGAAGAGAGAATAAAGATGTTTGATGATTACACGAGTTTCAATGTTAGTTACACATGTGTAATAAACTGATTCGGTGTGAAAAAAATACTGTATTTTTTTTACGTTACTTACACTTACGTATTACACATGTGTAAAAAAAATTCAATCCTATATATATATATATATGATTGATTTCTTTTGAGAACCGCATTGAGTTTTAAGAACTCGAAAGAACTCAACGTAACAACTTTTTTTTGAATTATTTTTACACATGTGTAATACGTAAATGTAAGTAATGTACAAAAAATTACCGTAATTTTTTACACACCGAATCGACTTTTTACACATGTGTAACTAAAGTTTAAACTTGTGTAATCAACAAAAAACTTTATTCTCTCTCCTGATTCATTTTTTAATCAAATTTAATCTCAGCCACATATTCTAACTTACTGTTGGACCACACGTTTAATTAAATAAGTTAGAATATGTGGCTGAGATTAAAATTAATTAAAAAATGAATCAGGAGAGGGAATAAGTATTTTTGATGACTACACAAGTTTAAATGTTAGTTACACATGTGTAATAAGTCGATTCGGTGTGTAAAAAAATACTGTAATTTTTTGTACATTACTTACACTTACGTATTACACATGTGTAAAAACAAATTCACAAAATAAATTGTTACGTTGAGTTCTTTCGAGTTCTTAAAACTCAAAGCGGTTCTCAAAATAAATCAATCATATATATATATATATATATATATATATATATATATATATATATATATATACTTAGCCCATATTTTGCCTTTCTTAACAAATCGTTACTGAATCATCACTGAATTCAGGTATGTATTGACATTTTAGACGGTCTACATTTAATATATATGTGCATGACATATTGACATAGTATTGTATGTATCGTAAATCATGGTTTACATGGTATGTATTGATATCCGTCATAATACATAAATGAATAAAATTTACTGAAGAAACACTGATCCAATCCTCTATACAGGACATGGATCTAATGAGTCAACCGGGTAGGATACAATACAACCAACATGATATGAACACAACTTCCCAAAGTCCAGTGACCAGAACCTGCAAAACAGACACCGTGAGCTCGTTACGGGAAGAACAAGAAGGGGTCTTCCCGTAACCACCCTCCGGCGTGAGAATAAGTACTAGAGTATTGAAAGTAAATACTTGATAGTGAATGTGTACCTCATGCATATGGAGAGGGTATTCATAGCCGAAGGATGTGGGAATTGTGATTGGGCCAGCTGTTCCATTCTAGAAGATCTCCAATAACCGTCTGGACGCGTATCCTTATGTGATAGGTTGAGCTATACGTCCCATGTGCATGGATATAACAACCTGGACACGCGTCATTCTATGACAGGACGAGTTGATCCCTGGCCATGTGCACGGTTATAAAAAACTGGCCAGGTGTCCTTCATGCATTGGTCGACGGGTCACGTATTCTTCAAGTAATGATCGTGGTTATTCTTCTAGAAGGTAGTTAGTTATTTACAGTTTTCCTGTTGGCATTGCCTTCCGGTTAACTTGGCGGATAGATGTGCTATCATGCGGATGACGTCTGAGGGTGCCTGGATGCTTCCGCATGTGATGTAAGGGTGTTCTTCCTCTATTATGTTATGCGGATGATCCATATGTTCCGCGGGTGGCATATAAGGGATTCCTTTCCTACCCGCGGGTAATACTTAAGGGTATTTGGGTCTTTTTGGTACCCTACCTCTATATTTACTTATTTTTGAAGGTTTATCACCTCTGATTTCCAAATATCTTCTTTCCTTTTATTTCTTTAACCATTTGATTAACCGTTCGACTGCCTTCAAAATTGCTCGTTGCTTTCCGTTTTTAACCGGACCGATGGCTAGTCAATCGTTGATTCCCAATATTGACGAGATAGAAGTTAACTAGAACCGAATTGAGTATGATGAGTTGATTCGTACTTATAGTATACAACTGGAGTGGGGACCGGAGTTTCCTGCTGCCGGATCTGTTGCAAGTCTGCCACCGATTGGCAAAATGGCTGTGTACGCGGATTACTTTGTTTATGGGAATTTTCGTTTTCCCATAACCAAGTTTTTCATGAAGGTATTAAGTGCCTATGGGATCCATTTATCCCAGTTACATCCTCGTACGGTTATGGAGATTCGTCACTTTGAGTTTGTGTCTACGGCCCATGAGATGTTTTCAGTTTTTTACCGGATGACCAACCGTGGCGGGTGGTTCAAATGCCAACCAATAGCCGAAAGGATTATTGGTAATGTGATTGAGGGAGGCTCTAAGAATTAGCATAGAAAGTTTTTCTGGATTTCCGAGGATGTCGTGTCAGACGTGATGGTTTGTCGTCCGGCCAACGAAGCGTTACCGGAGGTTGTTATGGCCCCTCATGAAGGCCGGAAGTGGTTCCGCATCTTGGTTTCGGAACCAATGCATATGCGGGCATTGAACGAGGAGGCCCTTGTTTGGGCGGGTATGAGCCGCATGTGGCCATATCCCTATATGGAGCATGTCTTCATGGACTTGCATGACCGTGAGTTATATTTCCTTCCTTTCCTGTCTGTTTCATGTGTAACTCTCTACTTATGTTTTTCATTTTTCAGGTGAGGGACCAATGTTGAATGCTCTGTTTGAGGACAGCGGTTGCACGAGTAAACGCATCCGCGATGTGAAAGAAACACTTGTTCTTGAAAGAACACGGAACCGTTTTCTGTTTCCCACTAAGGTGCACGCTGAGCCATTAGCTTCGGAAGCTATTTTCCAAACAGGTGCGTACATTTTTAACCCTCCTCCACTCAATGCTCTTACCTCCTATGGAATTATCATCATCCTTTCTTCGAGTGATGAATCATCATCTCAAGAGGGAGGCATTTCTGAGGATGATTCCGGAGTTTCATCTGTTTCTCACTTGCTGGCAGAATTGGAGCGAAAGAGGAATCTCCTATCCTCGCAAGCAAGTGATGCGAGCACTAATTCTGTGGGTGTCAAGGGAGGCCCGTTTGACGAAGAAACGTCGGACACAACGTCCCAAGGAAAGAGTCAGTCTCGCTGGCCGCATGAAGGAAATGGATGGTAAATTTTATTTGCGCTTTCGTTTTCTGGTACTGGTGATTTTGATCGGTACTCATATGTATTTTGTTTATGTAGATCTATCCGTGATTGGTGGCGAAAGTGAAAATTATCGTCCTCTACCCCTGAAGGGGGAAAGTTACCATCACTTCCTCCCGAGAAGGAAGCTAGGCCACCAACCCCTCCGTAGGATAAAAACCAAAAGACTCCAGCTCCTCCACCTGAGGTCGAGGATCCACTAGATTTCCTATTCAGAGCTGGAGACGCTTCAAGTTCACGGGGGTAGGGACTGGATGATGAGGGGTCCTAGGCACCTATGTTTTCTCCTCAATCTCCTCTACATTTTCCATTCTCATCTTCACCTTTCCCTACAGGTGAGAGGGAGGATTCTCGGTTCCAGCGCCCTCTACCAGACGTCGAGGTGATAACACCGCAAGGCGCCCCACGTCCGCTCTCCTCCATCCCTGTTCATTTCCAGCCGACAAGTTCAGGCTATTATGGGGAACCAAATCCGGGGGTGGACTATCACTTGTTTGTCCCTCATTGGGATATTGTGAATGGGTCCCGCTTTATAGACCAAGACATATGTGCGGCATTTATTATTCATTACGTGCCACCTGCTGAACGAAACCATCAGCGTAGATGCTCCTGCCACGATATTCATATGGATTACTCGTCGTCCCTAGCCAATACTTTGGCCTGTAGCAGGAAATATTACGCGAGTGGCGGACATTGGGTAGAAAATTGGGGGAGATGACCCGGTCTGTTGAAGATAATATGAAAAAGCCGATGAACATCGTGTCACGGCTAATACGGCCAAATGGAAATTAACGGATGCATAGATCGCTCTCAGAAATGAGAAATATCGTCATACGGCTGCTGCACATCAGTGGGAGGAGGCCTATAAAAGTCAAATTCCATTCTTCAAGCGGCTCGAGATGAGACGCAGAGAAAAAAGGAGGATCTGGCTAAGGCATTTGAAGCCAATTCAGCCTTAGAAAGCCAAGTGACCCGCCAAGGTGCCAAAATCCAGGAGCTTGAAGTAGAATTGAAACTACAGAAGGAGCAGTCCTCATTGAAAGATAAAACTACTGCTGAAATGTATACTGCCTATGACTCTCTCTTGCAGGCTCGTGAAGACGCGGAAGCTCGTGCAGCTGAATCGTTAAATGATAAACAAAAAATAGCTTACGGGTTCCGGGAACTACAGGATAGGGCGGAATGTGCCGAACAGGACCGGAAATGGTTGCTAGGTCAAGGTCTTAACACAGTACGCTTTCCCATTCTGCCGTTTGTCATTTTATTCTTGTCCGTCCATTATTTTGAAAAGGGTTCCTTTCTGTAATAGGAGATTAAACATATCAAGGAGGGTCCTGAACTGACAGATAGCCTTGCCTTTCTACTTAAGGCTTCCTCCCAGTCTGGCCGCGTAGCAGGTTTCAATGAAGGGATGATGTATGCTCAAACTGGCCGTTCTTTTGAAGATCATCCGCTTCATGGTCTTGACGTTGCTCAGGAGTATGACATGCGAATCAATGATTATGATCATCTATTTTTCCTTTGCAAGAGAAGCTTCCGGAGTTCGATGCGGCAAGTGATGGTGTTCAACAGTTGAAGGAATACCTGGAGGAGGATTCGGAAGAAACTCCACCTTCTCCTCCAGAAGATACTCCGCCCACGCCTCCGGAAGATGTTTCCGCTCAGGACCCTTAGATTAGTCTTTATGCTTTGTAATTTCTTTCTCATATCTTTGTAAATATCTTTATTATGAATGAAAAAGAAAACTTTTGTCCTCTTGTGAGTTTTGCATTGTTTTTACTTTATGATAATATCTTAGTGTGATTTTTTCAAATTCTCCAATTTTGAATTTTTGCAAGTGGGATAAGGGCGATGACGTGGCGGAAAGAGAAACATCGCAGAATAACTAACAAGAGGTGTGTGAAGTCTGTTGACAGTCTATATTTGTTTTTTCATCTTTCCCGCCTGACGTGTCAGTTCGTAATTGGGTCGTTGTTTCTCTCTCCACTAGCATCCAATCGGTCGCATTAATTGCGACGCGTATAAATAGGCCATATCCACCTCAATTCATTCATATCTTTCACTGATTTTTCTTCTTTTTCTCTCATCAATAGCAGATCTGAGATCTCTTCATTCAATATTTTGATCTTCATATTTGAGTTCTTTTAGCAGTATCTGATATTTTTTATCTAGATGGCGGGGGATAAGAAGAGTGCTCCTGCTATTCATGAGGTTGTTGTTAACCTCAAGGAGAAAGATTATAATGATGTTGTTAACGTGTACGGCCTGGCGACAGAGTGGGAACCGGAACGTCCGGCAGACGGTGTTGTCGCTACCGAACCACCGGCGAATAAATTGGCCGTTTATATGGACCATTTTACGACAGGAAATTTCCGGTTGCCAGTGACGAGGTTTGTCCAATCAGTTTTGTCAACATACGAAGTTCATTTATCGCAAATTCATCCCTTTGGGATGTTAAGAGTTTGACATTTCGAGTTATGTTGTCGAGCTCGCGAACTTGAACCGTCTGTCGGTATGTTCGCCGTCTTTTACAAGATGACCTACCGCGGCGGGTGGTATAGCTGGACTACAACCGGGAAAGCGGTTATTGGTACGAATGGATCCGCAGCCTCCATGAGTGGAAGCCAAAATTTTTCTGGATCCGGGAAGATGTCATTCCGTTTACGATGACCTATCGTATGGCAGATGACAAGATGCCAGTGGTTCCCGAGTGCCGCCCATGTGGACCTTCCCTGGTTCACGATGTTGACCAAAACGCCAACTCCTATGTGCCCGATACATGAGGGGGCGATTGTGAGTGCTAAGATGAGCCGTCGATGGCCATTCCCTGATTTGGAGCCATACTACGAGAAACCAAACATGAGTAAGTTTGTTGCTGTTTTTTATTTGTAATTTTCCTCCTGAGGTCTGACTTCTATTTTCGTTGATACATGTGAAGGCTCCATCTTTAGTACACTTTTAGACCATGAAGAGGGACTGATGGTGCGTCGTCAAATCGACCCAATGGGCGCGCCTATCTTAGAGCGTACGCGCAACAATTTCCTATTCCACACCGTGCTCGCCCAGAACCTGTGGTTTCCGAGGCGATGTACGCTAAAGGTGGGGAATTCGTTCTGAAAGGTGAGGGCATCTTACAACCTCGATCAATTACTGCTGCCGCTTATAGCGGGGTGATTGTACTCCTCTCGTCTAGCGAAGAGTCATCACTCTGTGTAGGAGGGTTATCAATTGATGCTACTAATACCCTACATTCAAGTGTAGTTCTGACTCGGAAACAGGACCAGAAGCCATCGACCAATAAGGAAGCCAGCAACAAAAATGCCGATGTCACTATCGAAGGCCATCATCCGTCTACTGACATCTGCATGGAATATTTGCAAGGAGGTCTTCCTCCTGCTGAAAGGGAACGCCAACGTAGGCGCCCGCGTCAAGAGTTGCTGAATTCCTATTCCTACAGCTTATCCAACACTATCTCTTCCACTCATGAAATATGTCGAGATGGCTAGGTATGAATGAGGAATGGGAAAAGTTAGAAATTAAGGCTTCTGAGGCGAAGAATGAAGCCCTGAGTGCTATGAATGAAGCTCGGGAGAGCCATTTGGCTACTGAAGCTGCAGAACAGCAATTGACGGATGCCAAGATTGCTCTGGAAGCAGAGAGGGGCCAGTTTCAGCAACAATTGGTTGAACGTGATGAGTTGATAAGGACTCTGAAGGCTGAATCAGCGGCCAAATACGAACGCCTTACCGCCCTTGCTACCAAGAACAGGGAGCAAACCTTGGAATGTGCAGGGCACAAGATGGAACTTGTCCGGGTCGAGGCGGACAAAAAATGGTTGTTGGCAGAGGGAGTTCCCCAGGTAACTTATTACCCTGGAATTTTTTATGTTCATAAATACATGCGAAACACTTGCTTACATTTATTTTAACAGGTTATCGCCCATATTCGAGAAGGCAATGAACTTGGAAACTGCCTTGCCGTACTTTTGAATGCATCTGTTCAAGCCGGTCGTCAGACGAGTTTCCTGGAAGGTTTCAAATTTTGTGAAGAAGGTAAACTTCCGAAAGAATTGGTCTTGCATGGCCGGGATACCGCTAAAATCCTTGACGAGAAACAAAGACGTTTGACAGTTTGAATTTTTCGATTGAAAATCAAATTGTCGATCTTGCGGATAAAGAGGACGGGGTTGAACAGTTGAAGGAACTTCTCGCAACTGTCAACGCCGATCAAGAGTATGCGGAAGATGAAGACGCGGAAGATGAAGCAACATAGTTTTATATCTCTTGAAATCTTTTTGTAGATATATCTTCCTTATAATCTTTTTGTAATTTCATTTGTACATTAATAAGAAGTTTGTTTTATCCGATACACTTCGTCTTATTTTCATAATATAAGTGCTTGTAGGATCTTCATTTTGTCAATAAAGGATTACGCCGTTCTTAATGTTTGATCATATGAATCCCTCTGGCACGCGGACCATAACACGTGTATTACATAAGACTAAAATATGTAACTAACAATCTTTCATAAACAAGGCCTAAGCCGAACGAAATTACAAGAGATGACGCTACATGTCTTTCATTAATCTACTTGGCACGCAGGCCTAAAAAATAAAAACATGTCTTGCTAGATGTAGCATTTCTTCAACTGTGCTATGTTCCAAGTTCTAGGGATCTCAGTCTCGTCCAACTTTTCTAACTTGTGGGCGCCTTTAGATAATACTTGTTTAATCTTGTAAGGGCCCTCCCAAGTTGGGGCCAACTTGCCCGGAGGCTCTTGGCCGGAAGCTTCATTACTGTGGAAGTCTCCCTCATCGAACATGCATTTTTGACCCGCGAATCATAATACTTATGCACTTGGCGTTTGTAATTATGCTCGCGGGTTGATGCCAATTCCCATCTTTCTTCAAGAAGGTTGAGGTTCATCCGTAACTCTTTGTCATTGTCATCTATCAATAGAGTTCGTGCGGATGGGACCCCTATTTCGGCCGGGATCATGGCCTCGGTGCCGTAGGTTAAGCTGAACGGCGTTTCAGAATTACTCGAATTCTTTTGAGTGCTGAAGGCCCATAGTACTGGGGCAATTCGTCAACCCAGCCGGTTCGTTTCATGCCTAACCTAGCTTTGATCCCGTCTTTAATTGTCCGGTTGGTTCGCTCAACCTGACCATTCGCTTGCGGATGGGCTACAGATGTGAAGATTTGAGAAACATGAAGTTCTTTCAACCATTATTGTAGCCCGCTGTCCGCGAATTGAGTACCGTTGTCACTTACAAGTTCTAGCGGAAGACCAAACCGGCAGATTATGAATTCCCAAAGGAATTTCTTGACACTTGTTGCTGTTATGGATGCGACTGGTTTGGCTTCCACCCACATCTTGAAGTAGTCGATGGCCACTATTAGAAACTTGACGCGTCCCGGGGTTTCAGGAAAAGGTCCCATGATGTCAATAGCCCATTTCTGGAACGGCCATACGGAAGTGACTGGAATGAGTTCGTTCTTTGGCCGCAGTGTGTTGGGAGCATGACGCTGACAGGAATCGCATTTCTTGATTTCCTGCACAGCGTCCAGATGCATTCCCGGCCAATAGTATCCGGCGTTCATTAACTTTGCAACGACCATTCTTGGACCTGCGTGGAGACCACAAAGGCCTTCATGAACTAATCTGATTAAATAGTTCGCGTCTTCGACATCCACGCATCTAAGTAGTGGGCCGAGAAAGGAACGTCGGTACAAAACACCATCGTTCATCTGGTAGTTCAAAGCTTTGTGTTTTATCTTCCAAGCCGCGGTCTTTTCTTCTGGTAGAGCTCCTGATGACAAGTAAGCTATGATAGGTGTCATCCAAGACTCTATTCCGGTTTGAATTACCAAAACTTGGTGTTGCGGGACGGACGGGCAATCTAAAACTTCAATACGAATGTCCTTAGCAAATGCTCGAAATTTGTTGAAGCCATTTTGCTAAGGGCGTCCGCCGATTTGTTCTCTCTTCTCTTGATGTGAACAATTTTGAACGAGGAGAACTGAAGAATCAAATCCTTTGCCTGCGATAGATACGAAGCCATTACATCGTTTTTTGCTTCGTAAGTCCCATTGATCTGCCCTGCTATCAGCATGGAATCCACCCACGCTTCCAAGTGCTTTACCCCAAGTTTTTTGGCTATCCGTAGTCCTGCCTGAAAAGCTTCGTACTCCGCCTCATTGTTAGTACTCTTGAAGTCTAACTTGATGGCGTAAGTAAACTCATGGCCTTCGAGATTGACTGGCCTGAGGCCTGCGACAGATCCCTCGCTACTGGATGCTCCGTCCGTGAACAATGACCATATTTTTCCTTGTTCCGGAGGTACTTGAGGCTGCTGTTCAACTAAGCATTCTTTTTCTTTGTGCTGTGGAACCTTTGTGACAAAGTCCACCAGTACTTGTCCTTTAATTGTTGGTCCGGATTTGTATTCAATCGCGTGTTCACTCAGCTCAATGGCCCATTTTGCCAATCGCCCAGACAATTCTGGTTTGCTTAGTACATTCTTGAGTTTGTGCCCAGTTAGCACGTTAATGGGATGACCTTGAAAGTACCTGCGGAGTCGCCTGGCAGCATAGACCAACGCCAGAACCAGTTTTTCAAGCATTGAATACTTAGTTTCTGGGTCATTCATCGTCCTACTGACATATTAAATTGGCGTTTGGACGTTTTTTATGTCCGTCAGTAGCAAGACCCCAATGGCGATGTCAGTAGCAGATAAATATAGTGTCAGAGGTTCACCCGCGTGAGGTGCGGTTAGGGTAGGTCACTCCATTAGGAATTTTTTGACCTCCAGGAATGCTTGTTCAGCTCGTGGTCCATTTGAAATGTGCCTTCTTGAGGCAATTTCTCAGAGTTGAAACGAACGGGTAAGACTTAGCTGCATGATTTGCTAAGAATCTGTTCAATGCGACCAATCTTCTGTTAAGTGGTTGTACTTCCTTCAGGGATGAAGGGGAAGGCATGCGGGCTACTGCCTGGATTTTATCCGGGTTGGCCTTAAAACCCGCGCCTGTAAGAATTACTCCAAGAAATTTCCCTTCTTCCATCCCGAAGGAACATTTGGTAGGATTCAGCTTCATATTGACACTATTCAAAGTTTCAAATGTTTCTTCTATGTCTCTCAGCATCTGATCCTTCTCAATGCTTTTGATTACTAGATCATCCATGTAAAATTCCAAGTTCCGACCAATCTGTTTCTTAAATGCCTCATCCATCAACCGCTGATATGTAGCCCCCCGTGTTCTTTAGACCAAATGGCATCATCTTATAACCTAATGTGCCTTGGTCTGTTCGGAATGTTGTCTTATCTTTATCGCCCGCCACCATGCAGATTTGATGATAGCCTTTGTATGCATCTAAGAAGCACTTGAATTTGAATGGAGCTACAGCATCAACTTTGAGGTCGATTTCCGGCAATGGATAACAGTCTTTGGGACACACCTTGTTCAGATCCTTGAAATCTATGCACATTCGCCATGTCCTGTTGATTTTAGGGACAATGAATGGATTGGCGACCCAAGTCTGGTATTGGATTGGGCGGATAATTCCAGCATGTAAGAGGTCCTGATCTTGTTCGTTCATTGCTTTCATTTGTTCCGGCCCCATCTTACGCCTCTTCTGCACAATTGGGGTAAACGCTGAGTTTACTCGCAACTTGTGTTCAGCAATCTTCCGCGGACCCCGGTCATGTATGAGGGTTGCCACACTAAGATGTCGACATTCTTTGTCAGCAAGTGTTTCAAAAATGTCCTCACTATCTCGGAGATAGCGGGTCCAATTTGTACAGTTTGTTCTGGGAATTTCTTGTTCAAAACCCATTTCTAAGGTTCAGTCCGCCGAGTTTGCTTCGAAACCTTGCTGGGTTTAGAGCTTTCTATCGCGAAGCAATGGCGATTGATATGAATGATAGCCACACCGGTACTAGGTGGAACTCCAACTGCACCGTAATCTGTGGAAGGATGGGCATTGAAATCATCGATTGCTTCCCGCCCCAAGATAATGTCATGCTTCGATGAAACTAGTCAAACTAAAAATTCAACCTCTTCGGTTCTTGAATGGATTCCGTCACAAAGAGTGACCGGAAAAGATATCACCCCTCGCGGGTGCATTATCTATCCTTCAAATCCAGATACAGGAGCATGAATAGGCTTCAACCTCTCCTTATCTTCTTCATCTAGCTGCTCAAAGCATTGCTCATACATTATATCCTACGTGCTACCAGTGTCGAAGAAAACGTACTGTGAGCGATAATGTCCAAAAAGAGTGGTGATGGTCAAAGTATTCTTGTTTCAAGGGCCTCTTTTGGCTCGTGGAAAAATCACGGGCTCATTCTTCCATTCTTCATCTAGGAATTCTCTCCGCTTCTCGCCGACCTTGTGTCCACCCTGAATCATGTGAACGTTTAAATCTTTGACTTGCAGTCAACGTCATAATCAATTCGTCACTTTTCACATTTTTGCGGAATGCTCCCCGCAACATATACTCGCTTACGCCACCGATATTGAGGCTTTCGTTGTTAAAACGGGTAATGAAGTCTTCGATAGACTCATTGTTCCGTCTAACGACATCCAATATTTCGGATGGGTCGCGGGTGTGTTTTTTCTGCTGGCTAAAGTGTTGTGAGAATTTAGCAACAAAATCGTCCCAGTTCTTGATATGTCCATCCGGAAGCTTTTCAAACCACTCCCACGCTGCCCCAGTAAGGTTAGTGCGAACATGTGGCACCAATATAGAAGAGTCCAACCGCTGACTCCTCCAACCGTCACAAAATTCAGCAGGTGATCACTGGGATCGGTCATCCCGTCATATTTTCCCACGGATGTCGGGATCTTCGCGTTAACCGGGAACGGGGCTGTTGCAATCTTCGCGATGAACTTCGACTTTTCAGCGAAAGCAACCGGACGATATGACTTAGAAAAGTCTTCCTCGACAACACTGTGATAACCCGCCTGGCAAACTACCGCCTGCGGATGACTAGTTCCCTTATGTAGGTGAAGGCAGATATCACCAGTGTAGTAACTGATATCAGCTTGACGGTATGATGAGTTGTAACTATCATACTCGTCCAGGTAAGATGGTATGTGCATGACCATACGAAGACGGTCCCGCAGTCTTCAAACTTCTCTAGGATCTCTCTCCGCCTGAGTACTATGGCGGATTTGACTCCTCCTTACTGCTAGAGGAGAGGAGAGGGATCTCCTAGGAGATTCTTCATAATTTAGAGTTCGAGCCTGGAGTCACTCTTCACGTACCCGTTGCTCATACTCTGCTACCACCTTTTCTTGTTAGATACGGAACCACTTATCCGGAGACAAGGGTCCCCTACCTCTGGAACTATGATGATGAGGTCCTCCTTGCTCAGACTCGTCAGAATCATCCTCTAGGCCTAACTCTAAGTGAGTCCGACGAGTTTCCTTCGTAATCCGCCCGGAATTGCCGGATCTGGAACCTCCTGGCGCTGTGACATGCCCTAGGTCCGTCAGATTAGGACCTGCTGGGATCGTGGCATGTCCCAAATCGCCTTGAGCAGAACCACGAGGAGCGGTGATACGTGCGAAGACACTCGAGGAAAAGCCTACGGGTGTTTTAGTATCAGTAACACGTGAAACATGTACAGAAGTTCCCGTTGGCCCTTCAGGAAGCTTACTCATATCGTACGAACCAAAAAACAACGAAAACTTGTGCAGTTCTAACACCAAAACGGATGGCGCCAATGAAGAAACACTGATCCAATCACCTATACAGGTCCTGGATCTAATGAGTTAACCGGGTAGGATACAATACAACCAACATGATATGAGCATAACTTCCCAAAGTCCAGTGACCGGAACCTGCAAAACAGACACCGTGAGCTCGTTACGGGAAGGACAAGAGGGGGGTCTTCCCGTAACCACCCTCCGGCGTGAGAATAAGTACCGTTATGACGTAGAGAAAGTACTAGAGTATTGAGAGTAAATACTTGAGAGTGAATGTGTACCTCATGCAGATGGAGAGGGTATCTATAGCCGAAGGATGTGGGAATTGTGATTGGGCCAGCTGTTCCATTCTAGAAGATCTCCAATAACCGTCTGGACGCGTGTCCTTATGTGATAGGTTGAGCTATACGTCCCATGTGGATGGATATAACAACCTGGACACGCATCATTCTATGACAGGACGAGTTGATCCCTGGCCATGTGCACGGTTATAAAAAACTGGCCAGGTGTCCTTCATTCATTGGTCGACGGGTCACGTATTCTTCAAGTAACGATCGTGGTTATTCTTCTAGAAGGTAGTTAGTTATTTACAGCTGTCCTGTTGGCATTGACTTCCGGCCAACTTGGGGGATAGATGTGCTATCATGCGGATGACGTCTAAGGGTGCCTGGATGCTTCCACATGTGATGTAAGGGTGTTCTTCCTCTATTACCTTATGCTGATGATCCATATGTTCCGCGGGTGGCATATAAGGGATTCCTTTCCTACCCGCGGGTAATAATTAAGGGTATTTGGGTCTTTTTGGTACCCTACCTCTATATTTACCTATATAGTCATATAGGCAGCGACAGAACTACCGGATGGTCCGTTGATCCTCCGGTTGGCCAAACTCTTTGAATAGCAGTATTGGATATCTTGAGTTTGTATAAAAAAATTGACACCATTTTAGTAGATATAGTTGTTAAAGCAAAGGGATAACAGTTAAGAAAGTGATTTTGAGAACTTTCCGGCCGGCGATCATAAAAATCCTAGAACCGGAGCTGCTTCGGAACTCCCGTAAAACATATTAAAGGAAGAAGATGATGGGGTATTTTTTTAAAATCCCTAAAACTAAGATTTTATTCACTTCTTTTTCACTTTGTTTTTAGCATGTCTAGGTAAAAGTAAAACTTAATTTTTTATCATTTGTAGAATTTAATTTATACTGTCATTTTATTTTATACGGTAGCTTTATTTATTTATTATTTTATGTAATTTAGGACTTATTATTACTTGTCATTAGAAACGGTAACACTGTTTAAGAGTTCATATGTTTGTAATTTTGTACTACCTTGATTGATTAAACAAAAATAATCATAACCTAAGGGTAAGTGTTCGAGATTATGTTCACTGATATTTATTGATATAAATTTAAGAGTATGTTTTATTGAGTATGTGAGTTATAAGCGTTCTGAAAATAGGTAATTGTAACATATTTAGACCCAACATAGTGGGCGTCTTCTTGGGCTCAAAGCGCACCCTAGAGCTACTGGGGCGGTGTGCACGGCGCTATGGGGGCTTTTGGGGGGGAAATTGGGTTAGGCTCAGCGCCCCTTTTCTGAAAAAAAATTCTTCTGGTTAATAATGTATGAGGTGGGAGCGCTATGCTCTAAGACCACTATACATGGTCTAAGAAATTCCTTTCGACCTCTAGTCGTACAACCCTAGTTCCGCCGCTGCATATAGGATTGAGATTATGTTAGACTCACTTGTAAATTAAAAATTTTGAGAATCATTTTAAATCACAAAAAAATCCTACAACAAAAAAATAAGAGTAATAATAAAACAATTTATAAAACCAAAACAAATACGAAAATAATAATAAAACGTTTATCTAGCATCCCAGTTTTAAGAAAATCCCGATTTTGCTAAATTATGCATGTATGTATAATACTTATAAACATGTATATGCATCTATATCTATACTATATATAAAGCATGGGTGAGGGACCTCTTCATTTTTAAGAGGTACCAAACTTGTTTTAAGTACAAACCATAATGCATAAGATTAGGACATTTTAGGGACAATTTTATCTTTTAGCAAAATCATGTACGGTTGAATTTTAATTATGAGTTAAGTGCCATTTTGGTACCTGTGATTTGTCTAGTTATAGAGCTTTAGTAACGATTTTGAATTTATTGCAAATGGCTACCTCACTATTATAAAACTTGCAATTTTAGTACCTTTTTTAACTCCGTCTATTTTCTCCGTTAGGTCAAGGGTTCGTTGGTAATTCATTATTTTAAATTATTTTTCCTTTTCTCTTTTTCTATCTGTGTCACCCCATCTTCCCCTTCACATTCACCACCAACCCCTCCCTTTCTCTCCTCTCTTTTGCTCCGGTTATCATTTCCAGCAACATACCGCCATGTCTCTGTTTCAATCCACAACCACCCTCTTTAGAAAACTTAATGCTAGAACCCCATCACCACAACATCTCCGGTCAAATCCACAACCACCACCCACCACAGGAACCCTCAACCCCTCTTTATCTTGCAATTAATCTACCACCACCACCTCCCATCGTCCAACCTCTGACAACCGTCGCTGAATCAGCCACCACTGCTCGGTGCCAATCAATACCACCGCATCCCCATCCCCCACTTGTAGAGCCTAAAAAATCGCCATGAAACAACAACCCAGCAACCACCATAGCCACCGCCGGACCGATGCCACTAACCCTAGCACCGCCCACCAGACCTTCCGCCACCACCCTAACCCTAACCTTAACCTTACCTCTAATAATATCTTATGAGAAAGCACAAAAACCTTCTGGTGTACTCTCAAATTTGGGGTTGGATTTTGGGATTTTAGGTTAGCTTGGATAAGAGAAAAAAGGGGGAAGATGGGGTTGAATACGGGAACAGAAAAGAGAGAAGGAAAAACAATAAGAAAAATGAAGGAAATAATGAAATTATCAAACTACCCCTAACTTAACGAAAAAAATAGACGAGGTAAAAAAAAAGTACTAAAATTGCAAGATTTAGAAAAGTGAGTTAGTCATTTGCAATAATTCAAAATTAGTGTTAGGCATGAATTTTATGCTGAGGATCCATTATCCTTGACTATCTTGTGGATAGATTATCCTTAAGATATGTTTAAGGTTATGAAGGATCAATGATCCTCGGTATTATTTGTTTACTAATGATTGCATTTTGAATGGTGATGTGTTAGCCAGGTATAGAAACTTTATGATCCAGTCTACCAAATATTTTGCTACAAGTCACCTGCACACATGCTCGAGACTGAAGACTAAGCTAATGGGAGAAGTGGCAGAATAAGAGGAGTTATTGCTGAGTCACCAATTGCTGAATACTAAGGACAGGATATGTTATTCTTGAAGACGTGCTTAGATCAATTATCCTTATGAATAATTCTCTGGCTAAGTTTGGATCCAGGATCCAGACTCAACATTGTTATTAATGGATGATTTTCGTATGAACACTGATGTTTAAATAACAGCAACGGCTCCTAGACTCCGTCTACCACTAATTTCGTCATTAAGCTTCTATAAGCACGTGGTCAAAGAACACGATGGAGAAGAGTGGAAGACTAGCGAGTTTATAGGACCAATTTGTTAGTTAGTTATTATTTTCTTTTCTTTATATACTTGTTTTGGACAAAAATCTGCTAAGGATAATGTATCCAAATCTGTTATGTGAGGTTTAGTGCTAAAATGATAACAGCAATTATATGAACAAAATAGAGATGAACACCGTGATTTTATCACGAGGGAAAAAGCCCTTAATTACGATAATCTTACTTCGGTCAAAACTTAACAAGGCAATCTTTGATAAAATAACTTTGGTCAAGGATTAACAAGATAATCTTTGGTCGAATCACTTCAGTCAAGGATCAACGAGGTAACCTTCGTTCGGATAGTATGTGATTATAGTACTCCGTCACAAAAAACCCCCGGACGGTGAAAACTATCACCGTCAAGTTTATTAATGGTAACAATCGGTTACAAGTGTTGTGGAGATTAGATCGATGTTACAAGAATTGCTAATGTGTACAGAGAGTGTTTGGTTCTGCTCTGAGTGTGTGTGTATACAGTGATGAATGAATCTCCTAATCGATCATAATCTCAGTATATAAAGAAAATAATTAATAACTAACTAACAAACAGGTCCTAAAAATCCGCAAATCCTCCACTATCCACTCCATATCTTTGACCACGTGCATAAAGGAGTCTTGTAGTGAAATTTTAGGTAGACTTGGTCCTTGGAGGCGTTAATGTTGATAAATATCAACATTCATATGAGAAACAACCGTTAACAGCATCAAATACCAAGGATCCATGATCCTGACATAGCTCTGGAACTCTTCAGAAGGATAATTGATCCAGGCATGTCTTCAAGAATAACATATCCTTAGTACTCAGTTATTTGTGACACAACAAGAAGTCCTATAAATCCGCCACTTCTCCCACTAAATGTGTTACAGCCATTTGACCACGTGTTTGACAAGTCCAATAGCGAGATATCCGGTGGAATAAGTCTTAGAGCCGCTATACTTATTAAATAACAACCTACACACAAGAAACAATTGTTAATAATACCAAGTACTGAGGACCACTGATCCTGACAGGATCTGTCTAAGGATAACTGATCCAAGAACATATGTTAGGATAACGTATCCACGGTGTCAAATTTCCGTGCCCTAACAATTGCCCCCAAAATGGCGGTTGTGATAAGATCACAGCTGTCATTTTGCCTTTGAATTCAGACTTCCTGCAAAAACGGATGAGATTTGACAAGCTAGATATAATTATCATATATCAATGGAGTTTCCATGGAAACTTCACTTCCGGATGTATATCCTTCTCCCTGCAAATCACGAACAACTAGTAACACCTGTTTAACTTGGGTTAAGAATTTTGGATAAGTCCTTGTGGCTTATCTTAATTAATATATAAATCTTTTGACTACTTACTTGTTACTTGTTATTTTGAAAGTTTGTTTTATATAGCTTAAGTCTCATTGAAAGTTTTATGAAATAATATATTTTAGTAAAAAGTTTTAGGATAAAATATCCTTGCAAAAATAAACCAGGATCTCAAATCCTTATAAAAATAGATTGAGAATAATGAATCCTTATATCTATGAAGATATAAACTGAAATCAAATAAGTGTAAACCGATAAACAGAAATCATACCGTAAGGTCTGGTTAGACCTAAGTTACCAGAAGTATTGAACTCTTAATGTTCCTTACAAGAGTAGTTTTAGGATCTGGGATCCTTAGTTTCTCGATCTTCAGTAATAACTTAGAAAATTCGCTGCAAATAATTCATATTATTAATTGGGATCAAATCCGTTAAGCTGGGGACAAGACCAACAAATATTCTGGGGACAAGCTCGTGCAACTGGGGACAAGCCCATAAAATAAACAGGGGACAAGCCCAACAAATATTCTGGGGACAAGCCCAATAAACTGGGGACAAGCCCAACAAATATTCTGGGGACAAGCCCGTGCAACTGGGGACAAGCCCATAAAATAAACTGGGGACAAGCCCAACAAATATTCTGGGGACAAGCCCAACAAATATTCTGGGGACAAGCCCAATAATCTGGTGTTAAACTGGCGACATGGCCCTTGAGAAGAGGTGAAAACCCCTTAAACCTTAGGATTAAACTGGCGACATGGCCCTTAAGAAGAGGTGAAAACCCCTTAAACCTTAGAATTAAACTGGCGACAAGGCCCTTGAGAAGAGGTGAAAACCCCTTAAACCTTAAGATATGGTACGTCTACCATAATTCGTAGGATCCTCCATATAGCCGGAGACAACGAAATTGTCAGCCACTAAGCGTGTACTAGTCCCGCTGCCCCGAACTATACGTCGGATAGCGTGCGCAACTAGCGATCGTGAGAAAGGCGAAAACCTTTAAACCTTAGGGGATATGACCATCGGGGGTCATACCCCATCGTGGGCAAGGCCAAAGGAAATAGTAAAGTACCTTATATGTAAAGGAGAGGTGGCCAACCTCTTGATCATTGAACATTTGAGTAGATCCCTGCATTATTACTTAAAACTTGGAAAAAATAGATGTTAAGAATATATTATCCTTAAATTAATAATAAGAATCTGAAATGAATAAGTGATCAGATAGATATTACCAATTTTAGGATCCTTGATCCTTTATGAATGCTTGATTTTCTAAGGATACTGGATCCTGTCTAGAGAAAGTACTTCTTGAGATGGATAGCATTCCATGCTCTTGGTAAACTGCTACCTTCCATTGTGAGCAAATGATATGCCTCATTTCCTGCTTCTGACTCAATCTGATAAGGTCCTTCCCATTTGGGTGCTAACTTTCCATCGGCCGGATTGGTAGTATTTTGGAAGGCTTTCCTTAAAACTAGATCTCCATCTTGAAATCTTCTTATTATGATATTTTTGTTGTACGCCCCAGCTACCCTTTGTTGATATGCTGCCATTCTGATCTTGGCTAGCTCTCTGAGTTCTTCTATAGTATCCAAGTCTTCAAGAAGGATTTCTTCATTGGCTTCAGGATCACGGATGCTGGTTCTCGCAGTAGGAACCACCATTTCTGTGGGATTTACTGCTTCTGATCCAAACACCAAAGAGAAGGGTGTCTGGCTTGTTGCATTTTTGGGTGTAGTTCTGTCTGCCCAAAGAACATAAGGAAGTTCTTCAGCCCATTTTCCCTTCTTGGATCCTAGCTTCTTCTTTAGATTGTTGATGATGATCTTGTTGCTAGACTCTGCTTGGCCATTGGCTTGAGGATGAACCGGAGTTGAAGTAATCATTTTGATGCCCCAACTATCACAAAAGTTAGTGGTTCTATTCCCGATAAACTGGGAACCATTATCACAAACAATTTCAGCGGGAATGCCAAATCTAGTTATAATATTTCGTTTAATAAAAGATATTACTTCCCTTTCTCGGACTTGTACAAATTCTTCTCCCTCAATCCATTTGGAGAAGTAGTCAGTCATAGCAAGCATAAAGACCTTTCCACCTGGTTCTTTTGGTAGCTTGCCTACAATATCCATACCCCATTTCATGAAAGGCCATGAGGAGGATATAGGATATAGAGGCTCCGCTGGTTGGTGAAGGATATTCGCGTGTCTTTGACAAGCATCACATTTCCTTGAATACTCCACTGCATCCTTCTTCATTGTTGGCCAGAAGTATCCAGTTCTAAGTATTCTAGAAAATAATGTTCTTCCACCTGTGTGATTGCCGCAATCTCCTTCGTGAAAATCCTGGAGTACTTCTTGGATCTCAGGATCCTCAATGCATCTCAAATATGGACCTGCAAGAGATTTTCTATATACCATATCATTTAACAAAATATATTGGGATACCTTGAGTTTGAAAGACTTGGGATTTTCTGTGGCTGGAATTTCTCCAGTCTGAATATGATTCTTGATAGGATGGATCCATGATCCTTTGTTGTTTGAGGATAAAGGATCCCAGAGCATGATTTCTTTATCATTCGTTATCTCCCCAACTTCATGTTCTCCTATTGCTGGCGCGAGAATGTGGATTATTGGGATCTTCAAATCCTCAGGAATCTTCAAATATGAGGCTAAGTTTGCTAAGGCGTCTTCCCCAGCGTTTTCTTCCCTCGGTACCTGTGTAATACTAAATATTTCGAAGGATTTCGATAACTCCTTCACAACATCTAAATATTTCATTAGTTTCTCACCTTTAACAGCATACGAGCCATTAAAGTGGTTAGTTATCAATAAAGAATCTACATAAACTTGAAGATACCTGATCCTCATTTGTTTGGCTAAAAGTTAACCTGCGATAAGTACTTTGTATTCTGCCTCATTGTTGGTGGCTTGGAATGCACATGCAATGGACTGGGATATTAGTCCCCCTATGGCGATTTCAGTAGGATACCCAATCCTGTTCCTCTTACATTGGATGCTCCATCTGTGAAGAGGGTCCAAGGATCCTTTGTTTCTTCTAGTTGCTAAACTTCCAAATCAGCTTCCTTCTGCATGTCGCTACTGAAATCAGCCACAAAGTCTGCAAGCTCTCGTGACTTAATGGTTATTCTAGGCTCATACTAAATGTCATATGCACTCAACTTCACAAACCACTTGGCCATCCTTCCTGACAACTCTATCTTTCTAAGCATATCCTTAACAGAATAGTTAGTTCTCAAAATAATAGTATGGTGTTTAAAAATAATGTCTCAACTTGGTTGAGGCAATAATCAAAGCAAGAATTAATTTCTCAATGTGAGAATACCTGACCTCTGCGTCTAAGAGGTTTTTACTTACATAATATACCGGATGATGTGGACCTTCATGATCCTTGGCCAGAACATCACTGACTGCATTACCTGAAACATCTAAGTATAGAGACAACGGCTCACCATAAATTGGCTTCATCAAGGCTAGTGCTGAGGATAGATAATCCTTAAGAGCCTTCAGCGCATCCTCATGCTTTTGAGTCCATTCAAACTTCCATGGTCTTGCTTAACTGGTCTTTGAACATCATATTGACCAGTCTTCGATATGTTTCCCCTGTCATGTCTGAATGCTTAAAGGCAAAGGTAGATTTTCTTCGCCCTAAGAAGGATACCAAATCCTCCTCAATCTTGCTGGGGATACTGGATCCTAGGAACACCTTTATCTCTGGATCCTCGGTATCAAAGGATACTTCTTTAACGTCTTTCTCCCGAGCTTCCAGAACGTCCCTAGGATGTTGTTGTGGTTGCTATGCCACAGTCTGCTTGGCTGTCGACTTCATTGACGAAGAATAGTAGTTCTTGGCTTCCACCTGATCACCGTCTATCCTTACTACTCCCCAAGGGGTAGGAATCTTGATGCACTGATGGTATGTAGAAGCCACTACTTTCATTCCATGTAGCCAAGGCCTGCCTAAAATAACATTGCAACAAGAAAGGTTATCAATTACACAAAATCTTTGATAAGAATTTAACCCTTCGATGTATATCGGGAGGTTGATGTCCCCCAATGTTTTCTTGGTTTCTCCACTAAAACCAACTAGCACCGATGTTCTTGGGATGATGTCTGGATCTGTTATGTTCATCTTCTGAAGTACATCATGTTGGATGATATTGACCGAGCTACCACCGTCAACTAGGATCCTGCGAACATAATGGTTAGCTATAAATAAAGTAATAATCAAACAGTCGTGGTGAGGATCCTGGATGCTTGATTTGTCTTCTTCATCGAAAAAGATTCTTTTGTCAGTGGTCAGAGTGGTGAATATAACCGGTTGGTCCCCGCCATCCAATTTTATTTCCTTGGCTAGCCTCTTAGCTGCAGAGAAAGAAGTTCCGCATGTGTCTGACCCTCCGGAAATGAAATTGATCATGCGAGCATCTCGATGAGGATCATGGATCCTTATACTATCTTCTTGTTCAAAGAAGATTCTTTTATCAGCTATTGACGTAGTGGGGATAAGCGGTCTTTCCCCATTATTCAATTCGGTCTTCTCAATGAGGGTCTCTGCTATCGGAGAGGAACTTCAAAATATATCTGCGCCTCTGGAGACGAAGTTGATCACGTGCGCATCTGGTAGTGGTGCTGCTGCTTTCTAAGGGGCTTCTTCAGGATCCTGGATCCTTGATTTCTTACCGGGTGACTCCTATTTTGTTGAAGTACCCAATCTTTCCTAGATCCTTTTATCATCCTCTAATCTTATGAATCTGAGTGCCCTGTTTCTGACTTCATCTAAAGTCCTGCATGGAGTCATCACAAGATCGTTATAAATGGGGAGCCCCTTTGAAGTCCCATCTTGAATGCTTCAACACCTGTAACTATATCAAGATTAGGAATCTCTAGGGCCTCCCTGCCAAACCTTGTAACAGAATCCCTAAGGGACTCATCATAAGGTTGGACAACTCTATATAAGTCACTAGTTAACTTCTCAAATTTCCTACTACAAGAAAATTGGATGTTGAACAAGTTAACTAAATGTGAGAAAGAAATAACAGAAAAGGGAGGAAGACTTAGCAGCCATTTTAATGCAGATCCTGTTAGTGTGGATCGAAACCCTTGCACAGACAAGCCTCCTTGAGTCTCTCGGGAATTGGATTGATCTCCATTCTGTCCCTGTATTGGGCTACATGCTCTTCAGGATTAGTGGTACCATCGTACACTTTCATGTTGGGGGTTCGAAAGCGTTTTGGGATCTCCGCGTCATAGATTGGTGGAGCAAATCTGGAAAGTTTGTGGCTTCCTTCTGGTATCTCAGGAGTTGGACGGATCACCCCTGGTACGCTGGATATCATATCCTTGATTTTCTGTAGTTCCTTAGCCATAGCTTGGTTGATACCTGCATCCTGCATGGAACCACGGTTAGCATCTAAGGACATAGGATCATACAAGTTACCTCTTTTTTGCGTGAAAGTCGGCATTCCAGAAGAGTGGCTGATGTAACAAGCGTCTGCTACAGGAGTTGGTCCACCATAAGCTATGGTCTGCATGGGGATTATATCTCCTTCATGGATTTCAGAAGATCGTTGGTGTTGAACTCCTAAGGATCCTTGACCCTGATAGAAGGATCCTTGAGGCTGGAAGTTGTAGGATCCTTGAACATATAATCCGAAGGATCTTGGTTGAAGGATCAATGGTCCTTGTTGAAAGGTTGAGGATCCTTGAGCTGGTTGACCCACGGACCCCTGGTGAAGGATATATGATCCTTGCTGAAAAGTTGAGGGTGGGTCCTTGAGCTGGTTGACCCATGGACCCGTGGTGAAGGGTAGATGATCCTTGCTAAAATAGTGAGGATCCTTGAGCCTGCTGACCCATGGATCCTGGTTGAAGGATGGATGATCCTTGCGAGAACTACGCCATGGATTCTGGACTGCTGAAATCCAGCATCCTGGGCATCAAGGGGGTGAGATCCTCAGCTGGCCTCTTGTTCTTCCTGAGATCTTCTATCTCACGGAGGATCCTCTGGTTGGTCTTGTTCTGCTGCTCCATGTATGCTTTAACCTGCGAAAACATAGATGAAACATTACTGTTAGTACTAACCACCGGGGCTGCAGCAACAGTTTTTGAGCTCTGAAAGACTGGTAGTTGCGTCTTGCTTCCAGCAGCAGCAGCCCTTGGTGATCCCGTGATTGGCGGAGGCATCGGTGGCAAAGTCCTCGAAGAAAGAGGGACCGTAGCTGGCATGGTTGATGAAGCAGAGGATGATTGAGAGGCCATTAATAGTGATATGGGTATGAAAAAGTTGAGAATGATAAGAATAACATGGATTATAGCACCAATTGCCCCACGGTGGGCGCCAAATTGTTTTGGACAAAAATCTGCTAAGGATAATGTATCCAAATCTGTTATGTGAGGTTTAGTGCTAAAATGATAACAGCGATTATATGAACGAAATAGAGATGAACACCGTGATTTGATCACGAGGGAAAAAGCCCTATATTACGATAATCTTACTTCGGTCAAAACTTAACAAGGCAATCTTTGATAAAATGACTTCGGTCAAGGATTAACAAGATAATCTTTGGTCGAATCACTTCAGTCAAGGATCAACGAGGTAACCTTCGGTCGGATAGTACGTGATTATAGTAATCTCCGGCACAAAAAACCCCCGGACGGTGAAAACTATCACCGTCAAGTTTATTAATGGTAACAATCGGTTACAAGTGTTGTGGAGATTAGATCGATGTTACAAGAATTGCTAATGTGTACAGAGAGTGTTTGGTTCTGCTCTGAGTGTGTGTGTATACAGTGATGAATGAATCTCCTAATCGATCATAATCTCAGTATATAAAGAAAATAATTAATAACTAACTAACAAACAGGTCCTAAAAATCCGCAAATCTTCCACTATCCACTCCATATCTTTGACCACGTGCATAAAGGAGTCTTGTAGCGAAAGTTTTGGCAGACTTGGTCCTTTGAGCCGTTAATGTTGATAAATATCAACATTCATATGAGAAACAACCGTTAACAACATCAAATACCGACGATCCATGATCCTGACATAGCTCTGGAACTCTTCAGAAGGATAATTGATCCAGACATGTCTTCAAGAATAACATATCCTCAGTACTCAGTTATTTGTGACACAACAAGAAGTCCTATAAATCCGCCACTTCTCCCACTAAACGTGTTACAGCCATTTGACCACGTGTTTGACAAGTTCAATAGCGAGATATCCGGTGGAATAAGTCTTAGAGCCGCTATACTTATTAAATAACAACCTACACACAAGAAACAATTGTTAATAATACCAAGTACTGAGGACCACTGATCCTGACAGGATCTGTCTAAGGATAACTGATCCAAGAACATATGTCAGGATAACGTATCCACAGTGTCAAATTTCTGTTCCCTAACAATACTGAGTTGTGATCAACATTAGAGACACACATTCGCACGTACTCTAGCTGCTAAGTTATCTGTAATCACACGCATATAGCGTTCATTGTATTCGTTGATCAACAACTCCACCCATTGTAACCCATTTTTGTTTATTAATAAATTGGTGATAGACTAGTTGTCATCACCCGTGGTTTTTTTCTTTTGATCTGAACAAGATAAAAGGGTTTTTCCTCGCAACAAATCACGGTGTTCACTCCATTTTCATTCATATAATCGTTGTTATTGGCATAGCACTATTCCTCACTTTTACGGATTTGGATACATTATCCTTAGCTGATTTTTATCCAAAACAAGTTGTCAAAGACATGCAAATATCCTTCACCAGCCAGCAGAACCTATGTATCCTATATCCTCTTCATGGCCTTTCATGAAATGGGGTATGGATATTGTAGGCAAACTACCTAAGGCACCAGGAGGAAAAGTATTCATGCTTGCAATGACGAATTAGTTTTCAAAATGGATAGAAGCAGAAGCTTTTGTTCAAGTACGCAAAAAAGAGGTGATATCTTTAATTAAAAGAAATGTTATTACTAGATTTGGTATCCCTTCAGAAATTATTTGTGACAATGGTTCCCAGTTTACCGGAAAAAGAACCACTAACTTTTGTGACAGCTGGGCCATCAAGATGATAACCTCTACTCCAGCGCATCCTCAAGCTAATGGTCAAGCGGAGTCTAGCAACAAAATCATCATCAACAATCTCAAGAAGAAGCTAGGATCCAAGAAGGGAAAGTGGGCTGAGGAGCTACCTTATGTTCTTTGGGCCGACAGGAGAACACCCAAGAATGCAATAGGCCAAACACCCTTCTCATTGGTGTTTGGCTCAGAGGCAGTAATTCCCACAGATATGGTGGTTCCTACCGTAAGAACGAGCATCCGTGATCTTGAGGCCAATGAAGAAATTCTTCTTGAAGACTTGGATACTGTTGAAGAACTCAGAGACCTGACCAAGATCAGAATGGCAGCTTATCAACAACGGGTAGCTGCGGCATACAACAAAAATATAAGGATCAGAAGATTTCAAGAAGGAGATTTAGTTTTGAGAAAAGCCTTCCAAAACACAACCAATACGGCTGATGGGAAATTAGCACCCAAATGGGAAGGTCCTTATCTGATCGAGTCAGAGGCAGGAAAGGGAGCATATCATTTGCTCACGATAGAAGGCAACAGGTTACCAAGAGCATGGAATGCTATTCACCTCAAGAAGTACTTTTTCTGATCAGGATCCAGCATCCTGTGAGGATATATTATCCTTGAAGGATCAAGGATCCCCAAAATCGATAATATCTATCCAATCACTTATCCTTTTCAATTCTTACTTTTAATTTATGGATAATATATTCTTAACAAGTTGTTTCTTCCAAGTTTTAAGTATCAATGCAGGATATTAATAAGATGTGTAATAACCAAGAGGTTGGCCACCTATCCTTTATATTCAAGGTACTTTACTATTTCCCTTGGCCTAGCCCACGATTGGATATGATCCCCAATGGTCATATCCCCTAAGGTTTAAAGGTTTTCACCTTTCTTATAAATTAGAGTTTCTACACTCTCGCCTGGAGCGCACGCTATCCAACGTATAGTCCGGGGCTGCGGGACCAGTACACGTTTAGTGGCTGACAATTTTGTTGTCTTCGGCTATATGGAGGATCCTACGATTTATGGCAGACGTACCATACCACCGGTTTATAACGTTTTCACGTTATCTTACGTTTGGGCTAAATCCCGGTTTGGGCGAGTCCCTAGTTAACATCCGTATTTGGGCTTGTCTCCAGTTTTAGGCTTGTCCCCAGTTTTGGCCTTGTCCCCAGTTTTGGGCTTGTCCCCAGTTTTGGGCTTGTCCCCAGTTCATGGGATTGTCCCCAGTTGCACGGGCTTGTCCCCTGTTTATTATTTGGGCTTGTCCGCAGTTTAATGGGTTTGATCCCAATTAATATTATAAGTTGTTTGCAACAAATTTTCTAAGTTCATCATGAAGACAAAGTCCTATGGATTCGAAATCCTAAGATTACTTCTTCAAGGATCATTGAAGGTTCTATACTTATGGTAACTTAGGTCTACCTAGACCTTCTGGTATGGTTTCTATTAATGAATTTACATTATATTAACTGCAACAATTTTTAAACGTTTTAAGGGTTATCTCTTTAAGGATATTCTATCCTGAAGTTTGTTCTCTAAGAATATTCTATCCTAAATATTTTTCGTAAGGACATTTTATCCTAAAACTTTTTGTTAAATATTGTTGTTTAAAACATTCAACTAGATTAAATCTGTATCAAACAAACTTTCAGAATAATAAGTAACACACCAATAGTTAAAAGTTTTATATTATTTAATATAAGTCACCAGGACTTATCCAAAATCCTTAACCCGGACTTCACCATGCAAAAGATGGACCATCCACCCAGGTTCAGTAAGTAGTACTAACTGTTCATACGTGGAGGAAAGTTAAAAACAGGGGCATCAAAGGCTTCATCCCCACAAACAGAGGATCCATCCACATTTTCTACCCCCGCAAATTGTCTTAAGGATCAAGGATCCTTTACCCTAGTTACTTCTGTCTATTACAAACCATAGTTATTGTTCATAAAAACATCATAAAGGAAAATAAAGAAAATGGGCTCTGGCCTTGTCTTCTGTATCCTTCATCACCCGTTTAGGCAGCTGCTTCAACCTCCACCGCTGCTTGATTTCCTCCATCAGCTTCACCCGCATCCTTCGCTCCACTCGTACTTGCTCCACCTGCATCAGCCATCTCACCTTCTTATTCGTCCTCACCTTCACCCAAGTCAGCCAAAGCTTGTTTCCACTGCGTAATGTCCCATAAGGATCTGTCAAAGGTTGGGTCATTAGCTTCAGTCACCAGCTTGATTCTGGCCTGAAGAACTGACTTTGTTGCCCAGATCTTTGCCTCATCGGTAGCCCGGTTGATCCCATCCTGCATTTGGACCTCAAGTGTGGATGCATGATCCTCTGCCTGCTTCTTCTCCTTGGTTATTTTGGAGAGGGCCTTGTCTTTAGCAGCAACCATGGACCTCATCGCAGCAAGAGTCTCTTCGTACTCTCCAACGATCTTGTCATGATGGCTTTGAGCAGAGTTGATGGCCTAAAAAAGAAAATAGGATAAGCTTAGGAGAATGCATGGACAATAAAAATTGAAAGAATAAAGGATCCTTCAGTCGAAAGCATTTCCAGAAGCTGTTTCTCGGTTTTAAAGGGGTTCTCTGGATCTGAACTCTTCTTCCTCTTAGCTCCTGACTTGGCTCGGGTTGTGATTGGACGAGGCTCGGATGCTGGAGTTGGTTTCGAGGTCTCCTTCTTGGTGAACATGCAGTCGATATCTTCAAGGGAGAACTTGGAAGCGGATTTTCCTGACTTTTGAGCGCCTATAAACAATAATTCACAGATAAGTTTTCAATTATTTCTCTTTTTAATAATAAAATTTTTATTCTTACTTGACATATTTGACTCTGAGTTTGTCTCTTGAAAAGCTTCGATAAACTTGGCTTGAAAGGTTCTGGTTGTAGAATCCAGTGATAGGAATTTTTCAATCCTCTCTTCGACTCCAGGAAGCTCAGACAGTAAAGCAAAATTTTCAACTGCATAAGAAAAGAAAAGTATTAATAGAAGAATCAAGTATCCTATTATTACAACCTAAGGATCCTAGATCCTACCCTTCTGGATCCACTTTTTGGGAAGATCGGCTCCACCTGGAATGGAATCCCTTTTTACAAAGAAAAATTGGTTCCTCTAAAGAATACCATTCAGAGTAACCTTGGAGATAGGGATCACTTGTCTAGGTTTCGATTTAAAGACAAAGCGTTTAGAGCCATGGGTAACCAGGTTGTACAGGTATGATAACTCCACCAAGCCGAACTCGACAGCCTCCTCTTCGATTATCCTCTCTATGGTATGAAGGACTCTCCACAGCATCGACATGGTTTGGATGTAGCTGATTCCCGTCAGGGTAAAGAATCTTTGGGTGAAATCAGGAAAGGGATACTTGAAGCCTATGAGAAACGGTTGGGCTGGAAAGCAAAACCAGTTTTTTGATATACTATCACTGCGGGCTAGAGAATCGAAGGGTCGGAAAACTGTATTGGCCGGAAATTATGGTCGGATTTCGTCAATCTTCGGATCTGTGAACTTACAGATCTCGAAGGAAGGGGCTTGAAGGATACCTTGCAAGTAGAGATCATCGGGCTCAGTATGATTGAAAGAAGAAGAAGAAGAAGAAGAGGATACATAAACAGTTAACATATTGAAAGAAAAATAAAAAGGAGAAAGAAGGATACCTGAAATACGGCTGGATGTTATAAGAGGCTCATGTTCATCGCATATATAGGCGGCGTATAATTATGTTTATTAATAATAACCACCTAACACACGTCTAATCATCTTCTTTTTTGCAGGGATTACTGTAGGCTCCCAGCCGGATCTACACGAGATATCTCGTTTTACGTAGGTGCGGAATCCCTACGTAAGACGTTACGAGTGTAGAAGACGATACGATTAAACACACGTTACAATAAACAAATACTCGTTATATTGCAACCTTAAACACGTGATATGTATCACTAATACTGGACTCGTTACACGTAAACTGAATACTCTGATTGAATCCCTCCTAATGTTATTGATTAAGCCGTAACCTAATCAATATATAACACGACAACTTCGCCTGGCATGTTCAGGCGAAGTTGTCACTAACTTCGCTTAGTTCACAAGTTCGCCTGTATCAGCGAACTTGTGAGCTAACTTCGCTTACATACAAACACAAATCCAAACGACTCGATTACAGACACTAGACACTGAACTACTGACATCATGTACCAACAGACTCCCCCTTGGCAGTAGCTTCATCTCTTTATCTTCAAACACGTGTCTTGTAATCTTCAACAATCTTGAATCTTCATCTTTAAGCATTCACTCCTTCTCGTACACATACCGAAACAACTCTTTGATATTTCCTCGCTTCGTCTTTCCAAGCAGGAATATAAAAGATTTTCTTCTCATTCAGCACCTGCAGATCAGCTAGAGACAGGTTCACTAGATGCATCGGATCATAGACTCTCAGCAGCTCTTGTTCATCTTCGTCTTCCATCACTGCTTCAGCTGTCTCACAATCTACATACCACCACTTCAACTCTTTGAGCACATCCTTGGGCATTTGTTTCATCGGCACTTCTTTCAAACACCGGATCGGTTTATACTTCATAATCATCCAAGGCTTGCCATCTGCTCTCAACCCTCTATCTTTATCTTTGATAAGTTTACCCTTCTGTGGTTTCAGCAGCTCGAACTTCTTTTCCTTTATACTCTCCTTCCATACTATCTTCCCGATGACTCTAGCCATATTATCATCACTTCGATTTATCAATCCCAATCTGGCTAAGTCTTTCACTTCACATTCTGGCAGTGTGTTCAACGATCTCAACATTCTTTTGAAGTACTGAATACCATCATATCTCTTAATCACGAAGAGCCTCAACTGCTCATCGTATATCCAGCAAATAATCCCTTATCTCGCTTCAGCATAGCCTCTAATGTTGTAAGTCTTCTTAAACATAGTAGGGACCACTGGTTTCTTCGTTTTGACGAACCACTGAGCATAGTCTTCTTTCCATCTAGGCTGCTCTTCCCATTCAGTCTCATCATTTCCCATCTCTTTACTCATATCTGCGTTATCGACTTCTGGAATCTCATGCTCTACATTCTCTTCTACTATCTCTCCCTCTTCTATCTCATCATCAATCACAATCTGTTCACCAATCTTCTCTATCTCATCACTCGGTAATACATCATCATCACACATAAAGTCATCATCCATCTCCTCAACCTCCACTACCACCACATCATCACCACCAGCTGCAGTTGTCGACTCCCCCTGAGTTGTGGAAGTCCCAAGAGCTTGTATAGTTCTTGGCAACTCACCACCTGCACCTTTCGATGCATTGGGATCATCGTCTCGATCATTTCTCCTCTTGGTCCTCAACTCATCGCCTTTACAGCTCGTCTCCCCCTGAGATGCCAAGAACTCCTTCAGAGCATCTATGATTTTTCCATGTTCTACCAGCAGGGACGACTGCATCTGATTCTCTGCAACTAGGCGTTGAATAGCCTGGGTCTGGATAAGATTAATCCTTGACTGCTCTGCCACGACCCGTTCAAGTGCTGCTATTTGTTCTGAGTCTGATAAGGTTGCATCGAAATCAAACCTCAGATGTGATATATCTTGAGTGTACTGAGGAGGGAATACCGATGTATCCGGGACCTCAGAAGTAGACGTAACCGCAGGTGGTATCGTCACCGATAACCCTGCAGTGGCCACAACCGTCGAATCAATAAAATGTGCCACGACCTCCGTTGGAGTAAGAGTTGGAGGTGGCAACGAGACAATCTCCAGAGCCGATAGTTGAAATGAAGTGAGTGGGAGGACAAATGAGGATGAGGTAGCCACCACGGGAATGTCCGTGGCGCTTGGCCTTGTAACCTGTAATGATAAGGGAACCATTGTCATACCGGACAGTGCGGGTGGGGTGAAACGTACCACCCTCGAGCTCTCACCAGCTCCCGATCCTGCACCTGCCCGTTCCCTTCTTGATCTCCGGATCAACTGTTGAACTTCTTATTCATAGTCTGACTCACTATCATCATCAGCTCTCTTTCTTTTCCCATGAGTCTGTTCATGTGTTACCAAAATCCGTCTCGCTTCGGTCAATTCATCATCAGAATCTGAGCCAGCCACCGTTGTAGCTGCCCTAGTAACATTCACACCCGAAACATGTGCAACAGAGACTTGCACAATCTCCTCTGGATCAACCCTCTCCATGTCAAAAAATCCTTGACCGCCAAACTCTGCGTCAAGGTCAACGTTATCCTCCGGTGACACAACAGGAGCAGCAGGTATAGCTTGAGGTGCTCCTGCCTGTTGTGGTGCCGGGTCCCGAAACTCGTCCCCACGAGCAGGCACATACCCCGGGTTGATCAAGTACCCAAATAGTGGAGTATGCCGAGGACGGAGCTCAGGTTTGCTCCTCACACTGGAGGATCTGCATTGGGCAAAGATCCTTTTGCTCACACTTTCTACGTATCGGATTGGTCGGCGCTGAGGTAGCGTTGGAGCAACATGATTCAAGATCATTTGGAGAAATCTTGGATACATGATAAATCTCTCACGCGCCACCGCTCTTCGTTGTCGATCGATCTCGTAGAAGACCATCTGACTAAAGCTGTAACGCTTATTATAAGTCAGAGCAGTCATTGCCGACTGCGTGGTCGCGCCCATGCCATCAGTGCCCGCCTTTCTCCCTGACATGCAAACAATCATGACATGCATGAGAAAGCGCCACTGGTCAAGTAAAAACCCCTTCCTTCTCTGGGTATCTCCCAAGGGACCTGAGTATCCCATCCTCAAAAACGCTCCATCCCGGAAAGGAGCTACAAAGTCTGTCGGGTCATCCCTCGTCTCATCTCCAAAACGTAAAGCCACCCGGATCTATTCAGATGAGAACTGAACAATGTGATTGTTGACTGTTGCTCGCATCACCGGGGGCTCGACCCTACAATCATATTCCACGGTCTGCCAAAAATCCTCAATGTTGGGTAAGGATATCGGCAGAGTTGTCGTAATCGCGTGGAATATACGCGAGCGTAATAGGAACGTGATGATTTCACGGAAATCATCAACTCCGCTCGCCTCCGGGTCTAATGTTATATACATGTTGTGACCCGGGAAGAACTGTCTTTGGTTATCACCACCGTCATCACCGCCTGCACCACCTATAGCAGCCATATCTGCACCAAACAGACTAAGTTAGATAAGCGACAAAGTAAATCACAAGTTCGCCTGTTACCATGAGCGAAGTTGTGATCTTTTCAGTATAGGCGAAGTTAAAGATGGGGCGAAGTTGGGAAACAACTTTGCTTCAACTTTAACTTCGTCTGTTAACTGTTAAGTAAAAAAGTCCAGGCGAAGTTAATGGTAACTTCGCCTAACCACAACATCGCCTCATAAACTGTTTCAAAATTAATTATCAGGCGAAGTTAAACCTCAGGCGAAGTTACGGACAACTTCGCCTAAACTGTAACTTCGCCGAATATGAAACGGCATCAGTTAGGTTTATCGAACAACGTGATTTGGTCAATTTTGAGCTTGCGGATCTCGTAAAATTTGATTTAATGACGATTTAGACGATTAGATTGATTATGAACACGTAAACATACGTTTGAAAATCGGTTGTTAAGGGTTCGAAAAACGAGAACGTGAATCGGGTCGAATCGACCGATGATAAACATTAATGAACATGATTAATCGATTCGATTACCCTACACACCTTTAAACACGGATTAGAATCGAAGGAAGAGAGAACATAGAAAGATCGATAAGTTCGCTGTAGGATTAGAGGTTAAGTTCGCTGGTTAAGTTCGCTTGGTTTTGAAAATAATGGACCAGCTTGACCTATGAATTCCTTTATATAGGGTAATAGTTGTTCCGGCGAAGTTATGGATAACTTCGCCTATAAATGGCGAAGTTATGCTCAACTTCGCTGGAATTAAAAAATTTTCAAAACAAACCCCATAATTTGAACAATTTGCAATTAAGTTTTAAAGGTGGCAACGAGGCAATCTCCGGAGCCGATAGTTGAAATGAAGTGAGTGGGAGGCCAAATGAAGATGAGTTAGCCACCACGGGAATGTCCGTGGCGCTTGGCCTTGTAACCTGTAATGATGAGGGAACCATTGTCATACCGGACAGTGCGGGTGGGGTGAAACGTACCACCCTCGAGCTCTCACCGGCTCCCGATCCTGCACCTATCCGTTCCCTTCTTGATCTCCGGATCAACTGTTGAACTTCTTTTTCATAGTCTGACTCACTATCATCATCAGCTCTCTTTCTTTTCCCATGAGTCCGTTCATGTGTTACCAAAATCCGTCTCGCTTCGGTCAATTCATCATCAGAATCTGAGTCAGCCACCGTTGTAGCTGCCCTAGTAACATTCACACCCGAAGCTTGTTCAACCGAGACCTGTACATTCTCCTCTGGATCAACGCTTTCCATGTAAAAAAATCCCTGACCGCCAAACTCTGCGTCAAGATCTATGTTCTCCTCCGGTGACACAACAGGAGCAGCAGGTATAGCTTGAGGTGCTCCTGCCTATTGTGGTGCCGGGTCCCGAAACTCGTCCCCACGAGCAGGCACATACCCCGGGTTGATTAAGTACCCGAATAGTGGAGTATGTCGAGGACGGAGCTCAGGTTTGCTCCTCGCACTGGAGGATCTGCATTGGGCAAAGATCCTTTTGCTCACACTTTCTACGTATCGGATTGGTCGGCGCTGAGGTAGCGTTGGAGCAACATGATCCAAGATCATTTGGAGAAATCTTGGATACATGATAATTCTCTCACGCGCCACCGCTCTTCGTTGTCGATCGATCTCGTAGAAGACCATCTGACTAAAGCTGTAACGCTTATTATAAGTCAGAGCAGTCATTTCCGACTGCATGGCCGCGCCCATGCCATCAGTGCCCGCCTTTCTCCCTGACATGCAAACAATCATGACATGCATGAGAAAGCGTCACTGGTCAAGTAAAAACCCCTTCCTTCTCTGCGTATCTCCCAAGGGACCTGAGTATCCCATCCTCAAAAACGCTCCATCACGGAAAGGAGCTACAAAGTCTGTCGGGTCATCCCTCGTCTCATCTCCAAAACGTAAAGCCGCCCGGATCTGTTCAGATGAGAACTGAACAATGTGATTGTTGACTGTTGCTCGCATCACCGGGGGCTCGACCCTACAGTCATATTCCACGGTCTGCCAAAAATCCTCAATGTTGGGTAAGGATATCGGCAGAGTTGTCGTAATCGCGTGGAATATACGCGAGCGTAATAGGAACATGATGATTTCACGGAAATCATCAACTCCGCTCGCCTCCGGGTCTAATGTTATATACAAGTTGTGACCCGGGAAGAACTGTCTCTGGTTATCACCACCATCATCACCGCCTGCACCACCTATAGCAGCCATATATGCACCAAACAGACTAAGTTAGATAAGCGACAAAGCAAATCACAAGTTCGCCTGTTACCATGAGCGAAGTTGTGATCTTTTCAGTATAGGCGAAGTTAAAGGTGGGGCGAAGTTGGGAAACAACTTCGCTTCAACTTTAACTTCGTCTGTTAACTGTTAAGTAAAAAAGACCAGGCGAAGTTAATGGTAACTTCGCCTAACCACAACATCGCCTCATAAACTGTTTTAAAAATAATTATCAGGCGAAGTTACGGACAACTTCGCCTAAACTGTAACTTCGCCGAATATGAAACGGCATCAGTTAGGTTTATCGAACGACGTGATTTGGTCAATTTTGAGCTTGCGGATCTCTTAAAACTTGATTTAATGACGATTTAGACGATTAGATTGATTATGAACACGTAAAAATACGTTTGAAAATCGGTTGTTAAGGGTTCGAAAAACGAGGACGTGAAACGGGTCGAATCGACCGATGATAAACGTTAATGAACATGATTAATCGATTCTATTACCCTACACACCTTTAAACATGGATTAGAACTTGAGAAAATTGAATACAGAAAGATCGAGATGAAGTTTGCCCAGGTATACGATAAGTTCGCCTAGGGATTTGATAGATAAGTTCGCTGGAGTTTTGAAAATAATGGACCAGTTTGACCTATGAATTCCTTTATATAGGGTCAGAGTTGTTCCGGCGAAGTTATGGATAACTTCGCCTATAAATGGCGAAGTTATGCTCAACTTCGCTGGAATTAAAAAAAAATATCAAAACAAACCCCATAATTTGAACAATTTGCAATTAAGTTTTAAAACAACCTTTAATGTGTTAAATGATACGATCAAGACCAAGTAACCAGATATAAAATCATACAACTACATAAGTAGAAAAATTTTAAAATTTAAAGTACACGGGATCAAATTTCAGTCTCGATAGGGACTACCATGTTTTAGAAAAGATCCGAACAGGAATCATACTAACTACGTGACTGTCACACAGATCCGTGTTCAGCTTTATTATGACATAAAGAAACAGGTTGTAAGCAGGTAATTAACTTAAAATGGTTTTCATCGTTTCTGTGATACGGGTTCGGTTCAATTAAGCTCAAAACTTAAGTGGGCAACAACTCGGAGATTATGATGCCTCCTACCTATTCTCAAAAGCGTATTTGGCTTTCCCCAAGTCACCCCGAGTTGACCTCGACCCGTAGTGTCTGATTAAATAGTAGGAACTCTTCGATCTTTGGACTCTTAATCCCGTTCTCTATCTTGCATCTTGATTGAGAAGTCTTATCATTATGAACTCTATAATGTCTCAATAACTATTTTTTTTTTTTTTTAAGTATTTACACAAACTTCAGATAAACTACTGCAAGTCCCGAATCTGGATCACTGCAGTTTCTTGACATGCTATCTTCACGGGAATCAGAACACTCACGGGCTCGTGTATGACTGGGTAATCGCTTTTCTGCCTATCATTCGGAAAGATATATATGGAGACATGCACAATTGTTAAGAAGTTTCCACGTAAAATCGAGTAGATTTAGTTAGTATCACTTCTACTTTTACGCACCATAAAAAGCTACCATGACATACAATGACTGTTCTAAAGTCTTTTAGGCCTAATAACTTCACTAGTTAAGCACACAGAATCAGTATATCTATCACTTTCCAAGGTTGGATTAATTTTCTGTTAAACATAGTAAAGGAACTTCTTACGAAGTAGTAGACTTGAAAAATAATTTCATCTCCCGTAAAAATTTTTAACTTCAATCGCCCCGATCAAATTGAAGTTTTCTGGTAAACGGCTTTCCCGAAGATCCAATGGATCAGCTGGACCGACCACATACAAGTATGTGTCCTTCTAACTAAGTATGATCGACTAATTTTCAGCGAAAGAATAAAAACACATCATAAACCGCCCCGGTCACTTTCAGTCATCTGGTTAATGGCTATCCTTATATTCAACAAGTAGAAATGAGGACCAAACATATCCGAAGATATGTCCTTCAAACTGAGGCAACCGACATAATTCTAAGCGATAATGACCTTTTTTTTTTTTAATAAAGATAAAAACATGGTTACTCGGGATTGATCATCCCATTCAGTTCAACAAGGTTTTGAAATCTAGTTTTGTCAAACGCTTTCGTAAACATGTCAGCGAAATTATCTAGCGTATCAACCTTTTCGAGCACAATCAGTTTCTTCTCAGCACAATCCCGTATAAAATGATGACGGATGTCAATATGTTTAGTTTTACTGTGTTTTACGGGATTGTTAGTTACTGAGATAGCAGCAGTATTATCAATGCAAATAGGAGTATGAGTGAAATTCAGACCGTAATCGCGCAACTGTTGTTGAATCCAAAGAACCTGGGAGCAGCAGTTAGATGCTGCCATGTATTCTGCTTCATAGGTTGAAATCGCGACTGAGGTCTGCTTCTTGCATTGCCATGACACTAATCTGCCACCAAGAAACTGACATCCACCTGTAGTTGACTTCCGACTCTGATTGCACCCTCCATAATCAGAATCTGTGTAGGCGACCAACTCCAAGTCTCCTCCTCTCGTGTACCACAACCCCAGCTTAGGCTTGCCTTTGAGATACCGTAGAATCCTCTTGGCACCCTTCAAGTGAGATTCCTTTGGGTTTGCCTATTATTGCCCGATATTGAGTTGGGTCCACGTCTGCATCGTTGTCTGAATCAGCACCCAATTTGTGGTTGACGCAGACTGGAGTATCGTATGGAGTGCTGTCCTCCATCTTGAAGCGTTTGAGAACATCTTGGACATACTTAGTCTGATGAATGAACATCCCATCTTTCTTCTGATCAACCTGTAGTCCTAAAAAGAATGTTAGTTCACCCATAGCACTCATTTCAAATCTCTTCTTCATGACGGCCTCAAACTCCTGACACATGGCGACTTTTGATGCAGCAAAGATGATGTCGTCCACGTAGACTTGCACCAGTAGAAAGTCGCTCCCTTTTCTCTTAAAGAACAAAGTGCTATCAATCTTTCCCCGTTCAAAACCATTCTCAAGCAAGTAGTCGGATAACGTTGAGTACCAGGCACGAGGTGCCTGATGTAGTCCATACAGTGCTTTACTTAGCTTGTATACGTGATCGGGAAAGTCTGGGTCAGGAAAACCCGGAGGTTGCTCAACGTACACAACCTCATCGACTTTACCGTTTAGGAACGCACTCTTCACATCCAACTGAAATACCTTCATCTCCTTATGTGCAGCAAATGCCAAAAACAAACGAATGGCTTCCAATCTCGCGACAGGAGCAAACACCTCATTATAATCGATCCCCTCTTGCTGATTAAAGCCTTTTACAACTAGCCTCGCCTTGTTCCTGATAATAATCCCTTTCTCATCTCTCTTGCATTTGAAGACCCATTTTGTGCCAATCGCATGCACATTCTTTGGTTTTGCAACCAAGTTCCATACCTCCATCTTTTTAAACTGGGCTAATTCTTCTTGCATGGCTTCGACCCACGAGTTGTCCTTGAGAGCCATTTGATAGTTCTTTGGTTCAATCTGGCTGATGAAGCAGGTGTACAAGCATTCGTTGATTATGCCTGAATCTTTAAAGCTTGTATAAACACAGGTGTGCTCATTCAAGCTTTGTCTTGTTTGTACACCGTCGGACAAATCACCTATCACATTCTCCAATGGGTGATTTTTGTGAACTCTCGTAGTCGGAACCGCACTGACATCTAGATTGTCTTCCAGGTTCGAAGGTAGCTCATCAGTGGGTGATTGTTGTTGAGAGTGAAACGGATTGATAAATTCCTCTTCAGTAGAGGCAGCAGGGGTATTGACAGCATTTGATGAGGAAGGCTGACATTCATCATACTTCGGTCTTTGCACATAATTGTCTTCCTCATCAAAAATCATCTTCGAAGCAATTCTTTCATCTATTTCTTCACAATCCAAATAAGGTATATTAAAAGATTTGAAAAGTCTATCATAGTCGAAAATCCCAGCGGGTCCCGTGCTTGGTTTTGGTGATTTGTAACTTGTGATATCAGTGTTACAGACCACCTCAACCTTGCTGGTCGATGTATTAAAGACTCGTCTGTTGGGAGTCCCAACAACGTATCCGACTAAGATTCCTTCGTCGGCTACTTCACCAAATTTAGAATTTGTCTTTAATATCGAACACGAGGACCCGAATGGTTCAAGACCACTCAAGTTGGGCTTTCTCCCATGCATAAGTTCATAACATGTTTTATTTAATCTTTTAACGGTTAACACTCGATTAAGGATATAACAGGCTGTTGCAACAGCTTCAGCCCAGAACACCACAGGAAGTTTCGAATCAGCCAGCATGGTTCTGGCTCCTTCAATTAACATTCTGTTCTTCCTCTCAGCCACTCCATTTTGTTGCGGAGTATACGGAGCGCTGTACTAGTGTTCGATTCCTTTCTGTAAGCAGAAGAGCTCCATCTGATAGTTCTTGAACTCAGTCCCATTGTCACTCCTGATGTATTTAACTCTTTTTCCCATAATGTTCTTAACTTTGGTAATCAAATTTATCACCATCTGAACCGTTTCATCCTTTGACTTCAGGAAATATACCCAAGAGTATCGAGAGAAATCATCAGTGATCACCAAGCAGTAAGATGTTCCTCCTAGGCTTTTTGCATTCACGGGACCAAAGAGATCCATGTGAAGTAAGTCTAGGGTACTGACAATTGAGTTAACCTTCTTGGTGCGATGGGATTTCTTGTGTTGCTTTCCCTTTTTGCACGATAAGCATTGGTCTTCAAAGTTGAAATTCTTCAAGGGAACACCCAGCACAAGCCCATTCTTGACAAGGTAGTTCATTTTTCGAAGATGAATATGCCCCATTCTCCTATGCCATAATTCGGACTCCGATTCAGTTGCTTTCGACAGAAGACACGATTCTTCTGTGGTCATCTCAGTCGACCTCATGTCCATTATATACGTATTCTTTTCTCTTAGAGCCTTCATAACAATCCAATCCTCTGGTATCTTGAAACCAGGATATAGCACAATCGCTTCATTCTTGGTGAAATACACGGTGTAGTCTTTGTCACAAATCTGCGAAACACTCAGCAGATTGTGCTTCAGTTCTTCAACAAAATTTACTTTCTCTAACGTCATCTTTCCGTTAGTCACCGTCCCAATTCCTGTAATCCTTCCACCGCTCTCTCCAGCGAAACTCACTCTTCCTCCCTGAACAGGTTTCCAATCGTGTAACAAATTCTTGTTACCCGTCATGTACCGGGAACAGCCGCTATCCACAACCCATTGATTGTTTGCAGCCCTGTTCAACTGTTCCTGCACGATTAAAGCAGATGATTAAAATCTGGGGACCCAAGACCTATTGGTCTTGGGTCGATACATCCCGTACCTTGGCTGTCCAAAGTTAGTATCAGAATAATTTCTGTAAGTCTTAAAAGGATACCTTCTTGGAGATTGACTATGAGGCCATCCAAACCTTCTAGAATTAAATGAATTATTTCTCATGATTTGATTGTTAACGGGGAAAAACTGAGGTTGATTTCTTTGAAAACCTGGATTAGTCCAATTTCTGAACTTTGAAGAGTTTTCATTTTTACCATTATAGTGATTAGTTCTATTCTCAGTTTTTGAAGGTCTCACACCTCTGAATCTCCGCTTCAGAGGGCAATCAGCAATTAGGTGTCCTAATTGATTACATTTGAAACAACTCATGTGTTCAACTTTCTTTTCAACAGTTGTTTTAGATGATGAGGCTGCATTACTGCCCGTTTGTCTCACATATGGTGGAACATACGGGTTTAGTGGAGATTTCTTTCCAGTTGTTTTATTTTTCTCTCCACTTTTTGGTAATACTGCCTTTTCTTTTGTCTCACTCGACTCTGATGACTTGTCCGAGTTTGATGAGACAGGACTAGGAGCAGAAATTTTAACACTCGAAACAGGCTTACTTGTTTCGCCTTTACTAACTTCTGGTTCTTTACTAGTTACCTTAACCGGAACTGTCTGACTATAATCAACATCAACAGATTTCTGATTACTAGGATCATAAGTGTAATTATGATTGTACGGTGGCGGAACTTCATGATATCCAATTCCTCCCCTTTTAACTGGGGAACCTTGATCACTAACGAGGTGATCAAGTATAGCGGTGGAATTTCAAAATTTCTCAAGTTTCCTGTTAAGTTCCACCACTTTCACCTGGTGATCAGCTATCTGTTTATCCCTTTCAGCTATTAGTTTGGTTTTTTCTTCTAACACTTCATAGCTCAGATCAATTACTTTAATTTTTTCAGCTAGATTTGCTTTAAGACTTCTAATATCTTTTTCACTAGCTTTTATTTTTACTTTATAACTATTTTCTCTAGCTTTAGTGAAATGATGTTCTTCTTTTAAGGTTTTAAATTGAGCATCCAAACTAACATACTGATCAGTTATAGTTGTCAATTGTTCAGACAGATTTTCACACTTAGTGCAAGGGAGTTTAGTACTTACCTCGGTGAGCTGATCTTTCACATCTGCCATACAAGCTTCATTTTGAGCCTCTGCCATGTAAGCTTCACTTTCGCCAGTCACTTCCTCAGTATCTGCAGTTTCGATGTTCGCCATATTGGCCTGTTCGAACACTTCTTCAACATGCAGATTCCAGTTATATTCCCCTTTCTGTCTGGAAATCATGGCTCTATTATCATTACCACCCCCATTCTGGTGTGTCGACCTGTTCTGACTACGTTCAACTCTCTCATTCGTGCACTCCTTCGCAAAGTGGCCATTCTGTTGACAGTTGTAACAGCGCACCTTTGACTTGTCAAAACCCGGTCTCTCACCAACAAACTTCCTTCCTGTCTTCTTCATAAACCTCTTAACCCTTCTCACAATCATCGCCATCTGCCACTGCAGATCCATCTCTTCCAGATCATCAACATCGATCTGATCATAGTCTTCCTCCAATATTGCTGGATCAACAATCTTACCCTGAATGTAATTTTCATACGAAGCAATAAAGGATGCATAGAGAGCAAACTGCTGTTCAGCAGATTTAACACTCATGGGCATCCTTGAGTAGTTGTTGTTCGAAACACTTGGGGTAAAACTACTCTTGGTTGCTTGAGGGTTAGAAGCATTTGATCCTCCAGCTACAAAGCATACATCACCATTCATGTTGAGAGATACATGACCTTCATGTGTTGAGTTAGCGCCCGACTCTCCCTTTGAGTAGTAAGCAGACGAATCAGACTTCGAACTTGAACTTGTATTAACCTTTGCACCATACATTCCTGGATCTTGAACCTGATCAGTAGGTGTCTCTTTTCGAACCTTGTTTAGTTCAAAAGTTTGTAGCTTCTTAACTGCTGTTTCCAGGTCATAGTCAGCAAAGTCTTTGTCTTCTCTCATCAACACAGTGTACATCTCCCATTTCGGTGGGAGAGCATCAAGAAGCTTTTCAACAATTTCATCTTCTTTGTAAGCAATTGAATAATTGTTGAGTTCGGTCATCAGATGATAATATCTAGTGATGATATCATCAAGTGATTCATTCTTCAAGTACTTAAAGACCGAGAATTGGGTTTTAAGTAGTTTAATCTTTGAAGCACGAATTCCCACATTACCCTCAAAACGGTTTTCAAGAGCTTCCCAAAGCTCTCTAGCAGTCTTATACTTTCTGAAGGTGTGTAGAATCTCTTGTGGAAGAGCCATAGTAATCGCAGCATGAGCTTTGCTTTCAGCCTCATACATTTTCTTCTCTTCTTCTTCCATCTCTTTGTATTTCTTTATCTGATCACGACCCTCATACTCAGCAGTAGGTGGAATGTAACCATCTTGTATGCACACCCACATTTTAGCATCTTGGTACTTGACATATTGTTCAAAACGATCTTTCCACGCTACATAATCGGTTTTCTTAAGCATCTTTGGTGCCTTTGTAGCTGAACCCGCTTCCACTTCCATCTTAACTAGTTCCGTAATGTTGATTGAAGACATCTTTCACGAAACACACAGAAACCCGAAAAATAAAAATTTTATTTTTAACAGTACTGTAGGCGAAGTTGTGGATAACTTCGCTTAAGTCTGAACTTCGTTGATTCTGAACTTCGCTTTCTTTTTAAATTCGCCTAATTTGGCGAAGTTGTAGATAACTTCGCTTAAGGTAAGCGAACTTGTGAAGTAGGCGAAGTTGTGGGTAACTTCGCTGGTAAAGGCGAACTTGAGAAGGTAGGCGAAGTTGTGGATAACTTCGCTTAACCTTATATCTTCGCTGAAACCCTACGAACAGTGACGGCAACTTCGCCTGATGAACACGATGAATATGCAGGTTAGATTTCTGGATTTTACGAGGTTTGTGAAGGTGTTATGGGTTGTTTATGATTGTAGGAGGTGAGTATAACACAAAAACTCAGAAAACTCGTCCCGCGAATAGTCGAACGGAACGATTTCTACACCCGCGTGATAATCCCGAACCACACAATCGAGCAAAAGCTTTGATACCAACTGTAGGCTCCCAGCCGGATCTACACGAGATATCTCACGTAGGTGCGGAATCCCTACGTAAGACGTTACGAGTGTAGAAGACGATACGATTAAACACACGTTACAATAAACAAATACTCGTTATATTGCAACCTTAAACACGTGATATGTATCACTAATACTGGACTCGTTACACGTAAACTGAATACTCTGATTGAATCCCTCCTAATGTTATTGATTAAGCAGTAACCTAATCAATATATAACACGACAACTTCGCCTGGCATGTTCAGGCGAAGTTGTCACTAACTTCGCTTAGTTCACAAGTTCGCCTGTATCAGCGAACTTGTGAGCTAACTTCGCTTACATACAAACACAAATCCAAACGACTCGATTACAGACACTAGACACTGAACTACTGACATCATGTACCAACAGAAATTCAAAATGACAGTTGTGTTACACAATCACCCGCCATTTTGGGGGCAATTGTTAGGGCATGAATTGTATGCTGAGGATCCATTATCCTTGACTATCTTGTGGATAGATTATCCTTAAGATATGTTTAAGGTTATGAAGGATCAATGATCCTCGGTATTATTTGTTTACTAATGATTGCATTTTGAATGGTGATGTGTTAGCCAGGTATAGCAACTTTATGATCCAGTCTACCATATATTTTGCTACAAGTCACCTGCACACATGCTCGAGACTGAAGACTAAGCTAATGGGGGAAGTGGCAGAATAAGAGGACTTATTGCTGAGTACTAAGGACAGGATATGTTATTCTTGAAGACGTGCTTAGACCAATTATCCTTATGAAGAATTCTCTGGCTAAGTCTGGATCAAGGATCCAGACTCAACATTGCTGTTAATGGATGATTTTCGTATGAAGACTGATGTTTAAATAATAGCAACGGCTCCTAGACTTCGTCTACCACTTATTTCGTCATTAAGCTTCTATAAGCACGTGGTCAAAGAACACGATGGAGAAGAGTGGAAGACTAGCGAGTTTATAGGACCTATTTGTTAGTTAGGTATTATTTTCTTTCCTGTATATACTGAGTTGTGATCAACATTAGAGACACACATTCGCACGTACTCTAGCTGCTAAGTTATCTGTAATCACACGCACATAGCATTCATTGTATTCATTGATCAAAAACTCCACCCATTGTAACCCTTTTTTTTATTAATAAATTGGTGATAGACGAGTTGTCATCACGCGGGGTTTTTTTCTTTTGATCTGAACAAGATAAAAGGGTTATTCCTCGCAACAAATCACGGTGTTCACTCCATTTTCATTCATATAATCGTTGTTATTGGCATAGCACTATTCCTCACTTTTACGGATTTGGATACATTATCCTTAGCTTATTTTTATCCAAAACAATTAGTACTAAAGTTGCGTAACTAGACAAACCACAAGTACTAAAATGGCACTTAACTCTTTTAATTATTAAAAAATAATTAGAAGTTTGATCCTTCACATTTTGTTAGTTTATAGAATAGTTACATAAATAACCCTTATTTTAAACCAACTACCCCCACAACGTTTAAACGATTATAACTTTTTCACACGTTAATATTTTTTAAAAATCATTATACCATAAAAACGAGTATTTTATTCTCTTTAATTTGAGTATTGTATTGTTATACTTTTTTCAAATTAAAAACATAATGTGTACGTGATTACCATTAAAGACCGGCAAACGGGTCGTGCGGTTTCGGTCGTTCGGGTCATGGGTGTAAAAGGTTAAGGCTGGAATGAGTCGATACAAAAAAGGTTAATTTGGTCCGGGTCGGGACAGGTTCAGGTCGAAATGAGTCAAATCAGAACGGATTTCAGGTTAGAACTGTGTTAGGCGAAACGGGTTGCGGGTCAAGACGCGCTCAATGTAGCGTTACGTGTGCATCGACACCTGATTGCGCTTGTGTGGCGTGCTTACTAACATCGGTTAAGCTTCCAATGACGCATTACGAGCATATTATCGTCGGGTTGCGCGTGTATTGTTTTGAAGTCACGCACTTACTGAAACAAAAACACCAGTTACGCGTTCGATGTCATGTTTGCGTTACACGTTATTTGTATACACATATATACAATTAATATACATGATAATGTACATATGTGTATATTATGTAACTGGAGATTAGATGATAATATACGTATATGTATAATTTAGCAAAACCGAGAATTTTTTATTTTTATTATTTTTCTTGAAACCGAGATACTAGTAAACGTTTTGGTTTTTTTAGTTATTAAAAAAAATTTCTTTTTTGTTTATAACTTTTTTTAGTATTTTTAATGAGTTATTTTGTGTTCCAAAATGGTGGTCAATTTCAAAAGGTTCTCTCACAATCCTCACCCTATAGACTCAAACCCATGTAGTATAAAATTTAGTAATTACAATAATTAAATTGCATGTGCAACAAGCCCAATTATACATTTTACAAACAGACAATAAGTGAAGTAAAGTGAATTGGGTTTATGTCATTTCACTCTGATATTGTACATATAAAATGTACTGTATATATAAAATATTGAGAAAGTTAACGTAAAAAAATTAACGTGCTAATTGTGATAATCAAGTAGAGTAATCATATATACAAGTAGAGTAATTACATCATAGAGTAACTATGTGAGTCTCTATAATGTAATTACACAATTATTTTACTTATATATATAATTATTTCACTTGATTCTTACAATTAGCACGCTAATTTAATTGTATTTGATCCAAACCCTAAAATATTTATATAACTTAATTACCAATAAAATAAAACTACATGTCTAAACATTAGTAGATTACTTTAAGAAAATTGGATTTAAATAATCCCACCTTTAATGGATTGGCCAATAATAATCCCACCTCCGGTATTTCCCGCTGGCAGTCCCACCTTTTCAAGGTTTTTTGTTTTATGATCCCCCGTTAAAAATAATTAACGGGGTTAAGTTTTAGCTGATGTGGCTGGTGAGTTGGCAGTGTCATAATCCTACATAGCGAGTGACTTGGCATTGTCCATTAATTACGTTGAATACCCACCCTTTTAACCCCCAAAATTAATTGGTTGAGCCCTAATTATCGATTGAATCTCTTACCCACGACAAACTCAGACCAAAATTATCGATTGAATCCTTCATCAATCAAACCCAGATTCAAGAAAGCCACCATAAACGACCTGCTGACCATCGGACCCGACCCCCACCTCCAGATGCAACCCATCCAGCTTCAAACACCAAATCCTCACCACTAATATTAATCCCAGTGATCCCCCACCGGAAGAAAGCCCTAACCCTAATTACATTCAACTCAGGGATTCAAGTAGGTGGCGAGGTAGTTGTCCGGCGGGAGGATGAGGCGGCATGGGTAGCCGAGGTGGACGGCGATGAAGATATTAGGGTTAGGGTTTGAGGTTGTAGGAGAGTACGTCCGTTGGGAGGAGTCCAATTGGGAAGCCGTGGTAGGTCAGGACAGAGTGAGCTGTGGGGAGTGAGTTAGGGTTAGGGTTAGGGTTTGTGGATAATACAAAGATGATGAAGGTGATGAAGATGATGATAGATTTGGACATGGTGTTTACAAAGATGAAGATATTATTATTGTTATTATTATTGTTGGGACAATGATGAAAGGAAAGCCACGTAGGAAAATAAAAATATACGTGAAAGCCATTTAGGAAAATAAAAATGCCAAGTCATTAGCCACATCAGCAAAAACTTAACCCCGTTAATTTTTTTTAACGGGGATCATAAAACAAAAAACCTTAGAAAGGTGGGACTGCCAGCGGGAAATACCGGAGGTGGGATTATTATTGGCCAATACGTTAAAGGTGGGATTATTTAAATCCAATTTTCCATTACTTTATGACTCGAAGAGCAAAATGAAAATAGAAAGGAACCTTTACACGTATGTGTGATTACGGTAATCACCGATTATCACCTACAATCTATTCTAAACCAATTTCATATATGAATGCCCGTATAGGGTTTCGGCTTTGCCATCCCTCGTTATCAGTCCTAACCCAGGACAAACGAACCCAAGACTGACCCAAACATTAATGACCTGGTTCTCAAGTTCCACCATTCAGTGTGTTCGAATTTTGGTTTTGGTCCAAGGCGGCATAGACCCAGCCGGCTAGCCCTTACCAAATATGCCTTCCAACAAAGATATCATCAAAAAATACACATCAATCCACAACAAAAATTACAGCAACTGACAAATCTTAGGATGACTGCTTTTTAAGTCTCTCATTCATAATACATCAAATGATCGAAATGTCAAAAGTTACATGTCCTTGAATATATAAAAATTAAAAGAAAAACAAATAAATAAACTAGAAACCCAGTTCAAACATTAATTCTAAGTTTCTTGTGATTCAAAAACATAGGAAAACCTAAATTATCAGTCCATGATTGGAAGCCTTCCCAACAAAATTTCTTGAAGCTGTAGTTTCATGACTTGCTGCATCTTCAAGGGAATCACCCCCAAAAAGTTGTATACATGATAAAACCATATCAGAAACCGAACCCTACGCCTGTTGCTGTTTCAGATCAACAAAAGCTTTACCGATTTGATTTTCACACGTCAATTGAACTTCCGGTTCCAATAAGTCAAGAAACCCTGTGGATAGTTTATAGGTGGTTAAATGAGAAAATATCTTACCACAAAACTTTCTCACTTCAGCCCGTTTTGCTTGCTTTTCAGGCATATTTGTCACCAGCTCTTTAATCAAATTACCGATACGAGAAAGATTAACACTAATCATCTCTATAGCTTCATTACTCCCGTCCTCGTTGACAATAACATATGGTTTCAGTATTTCCAATATTAACTCGAGTGCTTCAACTTGCTTAAACTTTGATTTTGCACTAGCACATTTCTCAACAAGAAATCCGAAGAAATGCTGACCGACCCACGACCACCTCCTAAATATTTCTTTCAAGAATTGAGGTTTTTGTTGAGAGTTTTTATCATCAAAGTATCGCACTATTGCGGTTTTCAATATCTCAAACACCCTTTCCAGTTCAGCTTCAGGGAAGCTTCTAGAATCAATCATCTTTAGAATCCAATAAGTTGAATTCTGGGCTAGATTAACAATCTTACAGTATCGCTGGAAGGAAGCAGACTGTTTCTTCTTAGATGGAGTGATTGCTGATTTCTTTTTCCTGAACGGTTTTGCTGCTAGTTTTAAACTCTTTTCCAAAATTGGTTCGAGAACTGATAACTGCACCGATTCTCCTTTCGGGTAGTGTTTTGTTTTAAATATCTCGTGCTCGATGATTTTACAAATACGAACACCAAGCTGCTCACTGCCTTCGGTTGTACGCGGGTTCACAAACGCCTGTGCAAGATTTGTGTATACTCTCAACACTTGTGGTTTACCTGCATTACAGCAAAGTTTTCATTCCTTTACAAATGTAATACGGGTTTGATTAAAAAATAAAAGTTTAGCAATTAAAACTCGCCTCGGTTCTCATGAAGGTAAATTTCCAATAATGAAAGAACACGAAGCTTGAAAAGAATGAGCTGAGAATCAGCTGTTTCCCCGCCAGCTTGGTTTCGTTTCTCTTTAAAAATTTGAGCAAGATAAGAATCCATCCTGAACATGGCTTCATCATCCATTCCACCATCAGTGTCATCAGAATCTGGATCTTCATGAGATTCTTTTCCTATGATTCCTCCTTCAGAATCTTCAGATTGTTCTATAAGATCACCATCACTATTATTATCACCAGTTTCTGCTTCATCAGATTCCTCTGCTTCTTCAATATCCAAAAGATCATCATCATCGTCGTCGTCTTCATCTTCACTGTCGGTCTCGTGATGTCTTGCTGGTTTCAGGTCTTTTTTTATAATCTTTAACATCCTTTGTAGACCGTTTTCTGTCACATCAGCACAGTAGTATTTGAAAACCTACAAAATAGAAACGATTACTGATACAAATTTGGCAACGTTTAAGTAGGGGTGTTAACAGGACCTGCAAATCGCATCAAACATGTAAACCCAAACACGACACGCAAACCCACAGGTTGACTTAAACACGACCCGTTTGACCCAAAAGTTTTTTATCAACATGTGAAGTCACTGAATTTACCCAAACACGACTTGCTTAGCTAAACGGGTTCACAAGCTCGACCCAAGCCCTGCATATTTCGTGTCGGTTTGTGTCGCATCAAAAGCTCACACCCCCGCATTTAGGGGTGCTTGTTTTTAAAAACTACCTGCTCGATGGCAGACCGCATAGGGGCTGAAGACTGAGGGAGCAAAGATATGAGTGTATCAACAAAGACATCCATTAATGCGGGTGCTTCATCATTATTATCATCTGGTTCATCATCTGAATCAAGCAGATCGGGTGACAGGAAGAACTTCTTGCAGCATATGGTTATTTCAGATACAGCTTCTGAGAATTCCCCTGGTCTGAGTAAGAGTTGTAGCAGCAGTTGAATGAGCAAGTACCTCAAAGCATGCAATTTGTTAGCATCCACACTCATCCCACAGTTCCTTTCCTGCCATCAAGAAACATGCAATTAGGGTTTGTTTGAAAAATGTAATTTGCACAAATGAAAAAACCGAACCCAAACCCGAATTCAAACCAAACAATTTCCAAAAACTCAGAAAAATAGAATTTCGGTTTTTGGTAAGGTTTGAGCCCAAGACCGATTCATGCACACCCCTAAAAGGCAGTTATATTGAGACAATGTATTATTTCAGTGACGATTACTTATCATTATTTTCTAATAATATGAATCAGTAAAGCTTTATGCTTCCCATACAGGGCAAATACAGTTGGAAGTTGGAACTGTAATATTTCAGTAACAATTATTTACTTATTTAGACTAATATGATTTAAGATATTTTACACATCGCAGAATCCACTTTGAGATGCTTTTGAGCCGTTTCATTTTAAGCTAGTTTTTGGATAATCATAGCATTAGCTACCAAAGATCAACTTAACTCTTACTAATTTACCATATAATACATGCAAGTAAAACATAAATAATTATCAGAATATAACATTTCTATGTAAAAGTAACAAAACTTTACCTCTCTGGAAAGCCGAGTTTCCATTTCTTGCAACTTCTTAAGCGCCTTTTCATCTTCATCACTCAATGACCTAAACAAAGAAACTGAAGGAATATTCCGTAGAATACTCAGAAACCGCATAAAATAAGAACCAAGGTCATTAGCTTCATGCCCACTTGCAACCGTGTGGGGCCCTTCTCCCTTTTGAGCATTTGCCAACAATAACTCCAGTTGCTCAATACACATCCCGCGAAGTGAACTTGAAGTAACAGATTTTGGCCATCTAAACTTCTCATCTAAGTCAAACGAGGTCACTTCGGTCCCGAGAGAAGACGAAAACAAACCCTGAACCGCCAAAAACTTCAAGATTTCCTTTTGAACACAAAACTTTTCTTCGTTATCGAGTTTTGAATGTTTTAAAACACTCGGGATTGAGTCCACAACCCAAATTTTTAGAAAATCAGAAGTTCCACGTGGCTCAACTGAACCCTTTTCCTCGATTGACCCGATTTCTGAGTTATCATCAGTTGTTTGACTTTGATCTGATGGTTCTTCTGAAGCAGGATTAACATCAAGAAACATGTCGATTAGGTTTTGAATAAAAAGCATGCAGCCCGATTTGGTATCAAAACCCGACATCAAATCTTTAACGATTTTAGTTCGTGTGATGCTATCGAATTTCCCGTTGCTGTGTTTCTGAAAAGCCATTGTAACCGCCACGCGTCTACCGTCATCATGGCGGACCCACTCCAACAATTCTTTTAAAAAGTGTTCTGCAAATTTGTACAGCCATGAATCTTTTGTGGAGAGAACATCCACTAGACATTGAATAATCTTAAAAGAGAAAACTATGGGAATGCAAGATACGGGCAGTTTTGGTAGAACAAGAAGTATAACATCAAACGCCAAGTGTTTCCGATCATGTGATGATAAAAGAAGTGAACTTTCAATAACAATTTCCCAGAAATTTTGAAGGTTTTTCTGAATATCTTCATCATGAGAGCTAGATTTGCGATTCTTTTTATGCTTTTTTGCAGAGTTTAACCCTGTTGCTGACTCAGCATCTTGTATTGGAACTTCGGGTAACAGGATGTTCACCAAAACCGGCCATACACCGTGGACTCGAGGCTGACAAAATGTTGACTCCTGAAAAACAAAGAAAACTTACAAAACTAAGACTACCCTGCAGGTGGTAATATCAACAAATTCTTACAAATGGGTTGATTTGAGTGGTGTTCTAGGTCATACAGGTCAAACATGAAAGAGAACAGGTCAAATTTCAAATTATTCATAATGCATACAACCTCCTAAACTACTAACAATGTTTTTGTAATCATAAAGCAGAATAGTTAACTATACTGAAGATTACAAAAAATAAAATAAAAGTAAAGTCTTTGTGGATCAACCTAATACTAAAAAATGACATTTTCCACCACTAAAACATTTACACAAAACCAAAATAATAATAATAATAATAATAATATATTAATAATAACAAGTGTTACTACACATACGCTCTCTATGGTTTGCGCAAAGTAACAGGTTTGGGTACTGATTATCAAAAGTTGCATGTTAGGGGTATGTGGATTTTGTTTGTAACAAGTTTTGGTATTAACACTAACTGCTGTTTAGGAATGGCAATGGGTCAGGTTTGGGTCTTTTGGGTGAGTTTTAGGTAATCCCAACCCCATACCCAGTTATATAAAATGTTGTCCCAAACCCAGACCAAAATCCGTCAGGTTTCTGTTAACTTTTCTGTCATGGGTATTTTAGTCATTTTACCTAGACTTAACAGAATTACAGAAGTCAGTTTTAATACCCAAACTTGTTACAAAATTAAAACTATAAAACCAAAGATGCAACATTTCACAGATAGGGCCCAAAACCCAAGGACCATTTGTGAAATTAACTCTAATAATAATAATAATAATAATAATAATAACCTTAAAGCAAGTTGCAAGAGAGGACAGATGGTCAGCAGAAAATAATGTGTTGGAACTGTATGCCTCGGGTAAGAGCTTCCCGAACAATTTATTATCAGCAGCTACTTTTTCTCTAAGCTTAAGAGCTAAGAGTAATGCATCGGGATTTCCAGCTTCTACGGCTCCTTCAAACCATTCATGGAGACCAGGAGCTTCTAGAACTTGCTTCAACACAACTTCAACAGGCAACTGCAATCCAAAAAAAATTCAGTCCGCACATACTATTACAGTACTACCAAAATTATAACTGTCAACCAAAAGTAAGAAGTAAAAATTTTAAAAGGATATAGAACTGAAGAACAGAATTAGAGAACTATAAATGATTTGCTTTCAGACTCCATTTTCTAAGCTAGTCTGACAAGTTTTAAATGTAGAAAAAAAAGTACTTAAAATAGGATCAAAGGGTAATAAGCACTTTCAGTTTTTTTGGAAAAAGTAATAATTATTTTATCATTTAATCCACAAATTTAAATGCCAAAGCTCCTTACAGTCCAAACAATTTAGGCAATTTGAAGGCGTTAATGAAAAAAAAACTCACCTTTTCTCCCAGGTGACGGTGGCACAAATTACAAACCTTCTATTATGGAAGTGACATTATCAATTAAACTCACAATGAATAGTTCTACAACACTACCTTCTACCACAATATCAGTTATCATTATATATGCTTTAAAAGACAAAAATGTTGTCCATCCATCAAATTTTTAAGTACCTTCTCACATAATTGATAGATAATCACAGCAGCAGGCTCCTGAAGGTACCGTTTCTTAGTAGCTAGCAAAATAACAGCACTGGTGAAATCTTTTACATGTCCAGATTCATAAGCAGTTTCTTGAACTAGTCTTCCTGATTGTGCAAGTGACCCATATGCAAACAAACGACCTAAAAGACAATCTTTAATTTCCTGTATGTCATAAAGAAAATTACAAATCCTTAGATTTACAATAAGTTAACACATTCATACAAGCTACTTATTACTGGTTAATATCATACCTGACCCTTCATTGAAGAAGACACTTCCAATAAGTCAACAATCAGTTTCAGCACCGAGTCAACTGCAATACTGTGAACGGCACCAACTAACATATCCAAACCCAATGCAAATCCTTGCCTTGCACACTGCAAAAACAATGAATTCACCAATGATATCAAAATGTTAACTTTTACATTTTCATCAATTTTTCAAAAAAAAAAGTAAACCAGATACATAATATACAAAAATTATACCTCTCTAGAAGACGAAACACCGCGAATAAGCCTCCGAACCGCGTACCTAACAGACGGCGCACACTCATTCAACCCATCATTCTTCTCCGCTTCCAACTTCACCTCACCTTCAACACCTTCCTTATCCTCCAACAAATCATACGCCTTCTGAACCTCCTTCAACTCCGTCACCAATCTCTCCGCCGCAGCCTCCCTAACCGCCACATCGGCCGACCCTAAATCCTTAAACACTCCAATATGAAACTCTGGCAAACCGTTACTCGACCTATTCCCATCCGCATTCACTAACTTCGGCTTCGCTTCATCATCACCGGAACTCGCACGGTGCTTTTCCTTATCCATCGCTTTCCGTTTCTTCTTCCGTTCCATCGGTTTATCCGCATTGGAACTCTTTTCATTACTCCCAGGGTTTGCTACCTCTCCATCTTCCTTCTTCTTCTTCGTCTTCTCTTTCTCCGGTTTCTTCTTCGATACCTTATCGGAGCTTAAATTAACCTCTCCATCGTTCTTCTTCCCCTTCTTAACCTTTTTCCTCAATTCATCTGTATCGGTTTTGTGATTATCTAGTTCTACACTGTCGGAGCTTCGTTTCTTACTGGCCATGGATTCCGGTTATATAACAAAATGACCAAAATCTGTGTTGAATTAACACGAAAACAGAGCTAATTGATTAACAATGAATGGAATGTATTGATTATGATACTAAAAGTACAGGTGAATGAAATAATTAGATTAAAGGATACGAACGAACCTAAAAGTAATGGTGATAGCCGTTAGGGTTTTGATAAACCCTAATAATTTCTAGTGCTTATGTATCGGCGATGATGCCTCGACCTAGGTTTTGAACAATATAAAACTGCCATCTGAAAAGTTACAGTTACGCCCCTTATACTCTGCTTTAGTTTTAGATAGATGCTCCACCTTGTTTGAGCTTAGATTAGGGGTGCACACAAGTTGAGCCCGAGAACGGTTTCTGAAAAACCTCAATCCGTGCCGAGCTTAAATAAGCCTGAACCCAAGCTTGAGCCGTAAGTAAGCTTGCTTAATAAACGAGTCTAAGCCCGAGCTTCACTTTGCGAACTCGAGCCGGCTCACAAGACTAAATGAGCTTGTCATGTATATAAGTTTTATAATATATATATGTGTGTGTATCTTAATCTTAAGTATATAAAAACGAAACATTCATGCATTCTCTCAAGCTACTAGATTGTTTTATTTGTAAATAGAAGCTTCTCATGCATTTAACCCAAATTCGCGAGTATATGGGTCTCACCAGCCAATATAGCCTTTAAACAGCGGATTATAACATCTCATTAAATTAAAAGTTAATCTCATCAAATATTTGATATGAAAATCCTATAAAATTGAGATATATACTAAAAAATAGTATATGATTTTTTAAAAAAAAAGTATTATTTATAATTAGTAAACAATTTTTATAGTAAAAAAATAAGCGTGTCATTGGTCTCAACAAACCCAAATAGGTTTTAAACTGGGTTATAAAATCTCATTTATTTGTAAAATCATTTCAATAATAAATTCTAAGTATATTATTAACTTTCTTATAATAAATAAAATTAAAATTCAAAAAAAATTATAAATATTATAAACAAATAACGTAAAACAACCACGTAATACGGTGGATAAAAACTAATATACATGTGTGTGTGTGTTAATTACTAATTAACTATAGTAATAATGTTATAAAAATGAGATAGTGCAATTATAATTACTATAGTTCATAATTTATATTGTAATAATAATTACTCTTGTGTTAACATAACTACTATAGTCATTTACAATGTTTTCAGACCCGGGCGCTTTACCAGGTCAAAGGTCGGACCGACCCTAGAGGGCAGACCGGTGTTTGACCCGGATTACGTCATAAATAATTTAAATATATATTTACACACACACACACATATATATATATATAATTCATATACATATAAAAAATAATAATAACCAAATATAATAATAATCATAATAATAACAAACTTTAATGCTTATCTATGTTTTATACATTTTTTTAATATATATAATATATGTTTGATCAATGGAGACATCAATTAAGCTTGTTGGTTGACTCATGGGTACTTATTAAAGTTTATATCTCAGAGATGTCTCAAGTTCGAATCCCGGCATGCACATTTCATTTTGAATTTAATGAAAAAAATGGCTTTATCGGTTCACTAGTTGGGTCAACCGGTCGGACCGGTCCGGGCCGACCGTCCACCCACAAAACCGGCTGGGTTTTTCAAAACGGCCCAAATACACCGACTAGACTCGGTATAGGGACCGAGTCCCAATCAGACCGATCCGACCGGCCGGGCAGGGTTTCAAAACACTGGTTATTTGTACACTTCTTAAGATAAAAGTTATTTGTATTTGATCAAAATTCAATTACTAATTACAAGAGTTTTACAAGTTTTATGTTTGTGTTACATCTTTTACAATATTTTACACTAGGATAGTACCCGTGTTACACACGGGTTGAAAATAGATAAATAACAAAATAAATATAAACAATCATAAAATTTTATAAATAGACAACTATATATTAACATTAGGATGGTCTAAACAAAATATTAGACAGTAACATTGTCAAATAAAAAGTTAATAGTTACACAAACTTGTCTATATTAGCAAAGTTATGAAAATTTCACAAGAAAACATTTAGAAAATAATAAAATTTAACATAACTTTATAAACACAATCTTATAGTAACTGTAATATTTATTACTCTAAGATAGTACCCGTATTTATTTGCCCATCAATTTAAAACATTTATTATAAACCATGTTTGAATTAAATATTACCATCTTGAAAAACATTTATCACTAACTTTATTTTCCAAATTCAAATGTGTCATTTCTTTTATAACATTAGTAATCTTTAAGTGATCCAAATCTCTTAAAAAAAGCAGATCATTGGATTCCAATATTGATTTATAATAGTATCCGTGTTAAAAACATGATATATATGTAACATCATATAAATTTAATGAAATGTAAATGTTGTAATTATAAAAAATGATACTTTAACATGAATTATAAGACATCATAACTTATTTGAATCAAATACAAAACATACAAAGACTAACAAAGATAAACGAAAAGTTAAAATATTTTATAACTTTTATCATTAGTACAATAATAAGCAAACAAAGGAAATTAGTCTTCAAAACAATAAAACAATTCAACAATGTCGATTTAACAAAACTTTTATCTCAATGTTGATTTAAAAGATGAAATTTATCTAATACATTTATTACGCATTAATAACTGTAATATTTATTACTCTAAGATGGTACACGTGTTTATTTGCACATCAATTTATATCATTTAATACAAACCATGTTTCAATTAAATATTACCATATTGAAAAACATTTATCACTAACTTCATTTTTCAAATTTAAATGTGTCATTTCTTTTTAACATTAGCAAGCTTTAAGTGATCCAAATCTCTTAAAAGAAACAGATCATTGGATTCCAATATTGATTCAGAATAGTACCCGTGTTACACACGGTGCAACATATTTAAAAACATGATATATAAGTAACATCATATAAATTTAATGAAATGCAAATGTTTTACTTATAAATAAATGATACTTTTACATGAATTATAAGACATCATAACTTATTTGAATCAAATACAAAAATATACAAAGACTAACAAAGATAAATGAAAAGTTAAAATATTTATAACTTATAGCATTAGTACAATAATAAGCAAACAAAGGAAATTAGTCTCCAAATCAATAAAACAATTCTACAATGTGGATTCAACAAAACTTTTATCTCAGTGTTGATTTAAAAGATGAACTTTATCTAAGACATTTATTACAAATCAATAACTGTAATATTTATTACTCTAAGATAGTACCCGGGTTTATTTGCCCATCAATTTAAAACATTTATTGTAAACCATGTTTGAATTAAATATTACCATCTTGAAAAAATTATAGTTAGTAACCTACCATCTTGAAAAAAAAATTAACAAACCATGTTTGAATTAAAAGGTCTAACTTTTAATTTTAAAATGTCATATTTTGACTTCAAAATGTCAACATAATATATATGCATTTTTTAAAATCCAAAACGTGTCCATTGTTTTTTCTTTTGCTTGAAGCAAACTTAATACAATTAATACAAATTAATTATTTGATTTCGGTCAAAACATAATTAAATTCCAAATTATTATTATTGATAAATACACAATTATATGTATAAACATGCATAAATTATGCTTCACTTAAAGAACATTAAAAAATTTACGGTTACTATTTTCATCATTATTAGTAACTCTTAACAAAATAATAATGGATTTTAAGAGAATATTTAATTAAAATGTTACAGTAGTCAAAATAAATGTATGTTAATTTTTATATGGACATAATTTGTGAGTGCAAATCTTAAATTTAAAAGTACTTAAATCATGTTGATATATTTCAAGAAAGTTATATTTAGTATGTAAATGCTATTTAAAATTTAAAACGATTTAATATGAATGGTAAAAAATGATTTAATGTGAATGGTCTACTACTTAAATTGGTCGGAAATTTATTTAATTTATAACTTCTTCATTCGGTTTTTTTAACAAATAAAGAAAGTCAAACAATATAAATTGTAATAATGAGATAATTATGTTATTATTTCGGTCAACCATATTAAGGAATGAGTTTATAAAAATGGAAAAAAATTAAAAACTATATACAATTAGGGTAAACAAAAATAAAGAATGGAAGTTCTGAGTTGTTTTAACATTGATTACAAATTTTGATTTTGTAATAGTATGAACGGTAACTTGTAATTTTATAACAAAAATAAAAATAGTAGTCTGAATGGTAACTTTATAAGGTAGTACTTTTTAAAATATTTAGAACAAAAAATAGTAAAAGTAATAACATACTTGTAAAATATAATTTTAAAAATTTAACATAATCTGAATTATAATTTTTGGTAATTATTAAGATATGGTTATAGTCAATATAATAATGGAAAACATATATAGAAACAATTATGTTTGACAAACAATTATTATGGACATTAAATAGGAATTCAAATTTAAATTATATACCAAAAATGTAGAGAAATACTACAAAGAAAATCGAGACCTTCATTTAATTGTTTACGTAAATTAGTAAACTTATTATTACCCATAATTAAATTCCAATTTATTATTATTGATAAATACACAATTATATGTATAAACATGCATAAATTATGCTTGACTTAAAGACCATTAAAAATTTACGGTTACTATTTTCAACATTATTAGTAACTCTTAATAACATAATAATGGATTGTAAGAGAATATTAATTGTACCAAAAATATACAAGATTAACTTATTTACTTTCAAAAAATATTCAAATCAACTTTAATATTAACTTAAATATTTTTGAATACCAAATAAACTTAAATATTTTTGAATAGCTTATCATAATATAAGTCGAAACATTTAGAACTATATTTGAATTTGTTACGTTTGTTGTATTTAAAAAATTATACTGGCCTGATATTATTTTTATAACAAAAAGAATATGGTCAAAATAGTAAATGAGGAAAGTTTTAGGACCTGTTTAAAAATTTAGAAACAAAATTGAAATTGTAAAGTATATTTTTAATAATTTCTAAATTTAACATAATCTGTGAAAAAAAAATTTAATATTGATAAATAAAAGGGAAAGTCATAAGCATAAACATTATTTACAAATTCAAATTTAAATTAGTCAAATAATTATTATGGACATTAATTAGGAAGTCAAATTCACTAATATGGTCAAAATAGTTCTATGTATGTGTAAATTTTTTTGTATAATTAACATTGATATGGTCAAAATAGTAAATGAGGAAACAAATGAATTTAATTTGTAAAATCGATCTATTAATTTAATAATTAAGGAAATAAATTGTGTATGAAATTTGAATGGAATAAGTTGTATTAAGCAACAAAATTAAGAAATAGTAACTTAAGAAAGTCAATGTATATAAAATGGGAATTCTGTTATGACAATAAAGTGTATTTTAATTTGTTACGTTTGTTTTATTTAAAAAATTATATTTGCCTTAACTATTGATATTATTTTTTTAATAAAAATAATATGGTCAAACAATTGATAAATAAAAGGGAAAGTCAAAATAAGCTTAAACATTAATTATAAATTAGTCAAACAATTAGTATTGACATTAATTAGGAAGACAAATTGAAATTTAAATTATAAAGTAGGAAAGTCAATGTATATAATCATGGGAATTCCGTTATGACCATAAAGTAGAAAAGTCAAAGAAAATAATTAGAATTAATGGAATAGTTAATTGTGTAATTTATTAAGGAGCCGGAAAACAAAATATACATCCAGGTTATGAAGTCTTGATCAATCGGGAAAGAATAATCTATACATGATTATTGACATAGGACATATAATGTACCTATTATATTGAAATATTGAAATACACGATTATTCAAAAAAAATAATCTATACATGATAAAATAATAAATAAAAAAATGTTATGAAGTCTTGATCAATCGTGAAAGCATGCATCTATGAGTCGGACAATAACCTGAAATAATAAAATCGAAAATTAATATTTGATATTATTTTTTTTTTGAATTATAGTTAATAACCGGTAAAATGATATTGTGACAATGACAAGCAGATGTAGAATTTTTGTGTAGAATTGAAGAAGTGAAGATCTGTTACTCTTGGCATTGACCTGAAATCAGAAAGTATAATATTAATTTTTATATTATTGAATATTTGATTTTTAATTTGTAACCTGAAAAATTGTTTGTCTTACCAGAAAAAAAACAAATATGGTTTTTAACCATGCAATCTCAGATTTTGATACCGTCGATGGATGAATATAATTTTGATATAGAACATAACAACATGTCAAACAAAAAAAGAGGAAAGATTAAAAAATACAAAAAAAATATAAAACAATCATTGTTATAAGTATAACATATAACCGGAAAAACCTACCATCAATACTCACCGGAAAAAACGTAAACACGCCGAAAAATTGTAGACATCGCCTTTCTTTAGTTAAAACCTAAACTGATATTATTAGAAGAAACATAAAAAGATATGAAGAAACAATAACCGGAATAAAATATATTATTGCCGGAAATACATAGATCAACAATCGGAATTTAATATATAATAGAAACTTACCGGAAAACGATTAATAAAGATATAGATATGGAGTGGCCGGAATATGGGAGAGGATGAAAGATGGTCCGGTTATTATTAGAGAAAGATAGAAAAACATGATTATGGTGAAAAATTAATAAATGTTATTGTTTAAATATATGTTAGATGATGAGTTGGCATAATTATGAAAGGAATGGGTTAATGGGTTAAATGGATATCCAAGACCCGCGAGAAAATAAGCTTAAATGGGTTAATGGGTTAGATATAGGTTAGGTGCTGAGTTGGCATGCTTAAGAATGAAAATGGGTGACATGAAGTTGAGGTGGCATCCTATATGGACACCCTAGAATGGTGATATGTGGAAATTGTTTCTTGCTTTAATAGTATGTATAGATGTTTTACATTATCGCTTAGAGAGAGAGAGAGAGAGAGATATGCCCCCCCCCCCCCCTACAACAAGCTCTCCTCACATGCCAAAAGTTGCCCCACTTGCAAAAAAAAAATAAGCAAATAGGCAATTACCAAATTACCATTATGTTATTTTTTGAAAGATCTTAGGCTTTTTTATGAGGTTCATGATTTGGAATGATCTCAACCATTGATCTTAAAGATCAATAGTCTAATATAGGTTTCCTAAGTTTTTACATATACTTGGGTTTTTATTCTAACTCATCCTACAAGAATTTATGCAAGGAAACTAACACACAAATTACAATAAATCAGAATACAAAAATGTATAGTCAAGAAAAACATGCTTAGCACTAAAGAAATTATTTATGAATATCAAACAGCCAGGAATAGAACACAGGTGTGTTGCCAGGGACGGAACCAGGGTTAAAAAACGTCGTTGCTCGGGTTAAAATCATATACTTATGAGAATGAGTAAGCAAAGTTGAAATAGATAAAATCATATACTTTGAGGATGGAGTAAACAATTACCTAAGAATACTTAGGAATCAATTTATTGTATATGGACCCACATTCTTTGTTCAATTTTTAAAATAAACACGCTAACTATATTATTTCTTGTTCAATCTTTTAAGTACAAACGCAAACTATATTGTGTTAAATAAACTTTATATGCTTTTCATAATAATTTTGTGCAAACGGGTTTCACCCGTGAGACTCGACCCAGAACCATTTAGCGGTACCCATGAAACAGCTTCAGTTCTTAAAGTGTGACACCTCGTAAAATAAGTCGTTTCCGTACAATCACTAAATATGATTTCTTAACGTTAATTCCCTCTAGATTATAATTTTGTTAAGTTTAATCGTATCGGGTCTAGCATTAGCACTCAGATACACGCTACATTGTAATTTGTATCTAAGTAATTTATAGTGATTACCCGAACCATCAGATCTTATCCGCCGAATACGTACGTTAGAGAGGAGTGTGTGAAACAACATTTGAACTAACAATGTGATGAATGTTAAAACCAAAAAATGTCATTCTTAAAATAAGATATGAAGAGTGAATACTAATTTATGGTATATAGGTAATTAATCACTCATTAGCTATTCACTTTATATATCTATTTTTTGTACTATTTGTGAGTAACTATAGCGAAAGAAACTGAAAATCAAAAAATAAAGAATGAAATATTATTTCAATATATAGAGATAGACTAGTTTTTATTCCCCGTATTACGGGTTGTTTTATATTATTTGTTTATAATATTTATTTAATTTTTGAATTTTTATTTTTTTATTGTTTAAAAAATAATATATTTATGGTTTGATGATAAATTGTTTCACAAATAAATGAGATGCTATAACCCGGTTTAAAATCTATATGGGTTTGATGATATCCAAAACCCGTTTATTTTTTTACTAAAAAATTGTTTTTTAATTATATATAATATATATCTTTTTTAAATACACCAAATATTAATTTTTAGTATATCCCTACTTTATAGGATTTTTAAATCAAATATTTGATGAGATTAGTTTTTAATTTAATTAGATGTTATAACTCGTATAAGAAATATTTGGGTTTGATGAGACTCATACCCGTGAATTCAGGTCAAATGCAAAAGAAGCCTCCATTTAAAAATCAAGCAAATCTGATGACTCCGAAAAAGGGGGAAGCGATATCTATAATCTATAATATATATAAACGAAGATATAAAAATCCTACGTGTCGCGATGTGGTCGCTTCTCCCTTTTTTTGGAGTCATCAGATTTGCTTGATTTTTAAATGGAGGTTTCTCATACATTTGACCCGAATTCACGGGTATGGGTCTTACCAAACCCATATATTCTTTAAACGGGTTATAACATCTCATTAAATTAAAAATTATTCTCACCAAATTATTGATGTAAAAATCCAATAAAATAGGATATAATAAAAATTAATATCTTATTTATTTTAAAAATGATATATATATATATTATTTAAATTAAAAAACCAATTTGATAGTAAAAAAAATAAACGGGTCTTGGGTCTCATCAAACTATATGTATATTATTAACTTTCATAAGTATTATTTATAATTTAAAAAACCAATTTTATAGTAAAAAAAATAAACGGGTCTTGGGTTTCATCAAAACCATATAGCTTTTAAACCGGGTTATAACATCTCATTTATTTGTGAAACAGTTTATCATCAAACCATAAGTATACTATTAACTTTCGTACAAAAAAAATATAAATTCAAATAATAAATAAATATTAGAACAAAAAATATAAAACAACCCCCATAATACTGGGGATAAAAACTAGTAATATATATAAACGAAAACATAAAAATCATACGTGTCACGATGTGGTCGCTCCCCCTTTTTTTGGAGTCATCAGATTTGCTTGATTTTTAAATGGAGGCTTCTCATGCATTTGCCCCAAATTCATGGTTATGGGTCTTACCAAACCCGGATATTTCTTAAACGGGTTATAACATCCCATTAAATTAAAAATTATTCTCACCAAATTATTGATGTAAAAATCCTATAAAATAGGATATACTAAAAATTAATATCTTATTTATTTTAAACAAGATATATATTTTATTTATATTAAAAACTATTTTTATAGTAAAAAAAATAAACGGGTCTTGGGTCTTATCAAACCATAAGTGTATTATTAACTTTCATAAATATTATTTATAATTAAACAACCAATTTTATAGTAAAAGAAATAAACGGGTCTTGGGTCTCATCAAAACCATATAGCTTTTAAACCGGGTTATAACATCTCATTTATTTGTCAAACAATTTATCATCAAACCTTAAGTATATTATTAACTTTATACAATAAAAAAATATAAATGTAAAAAATAAATAAATATTAGAACAAATAATATAAAACAACCCCCGTAATACGGGGATAAAAACTAGTAATATAATATACCGTATGTGATTGGATTTAAAAAATGAGGAACTTTTACGAATATAAATTATGCTTTTTAATCAATACGAATTTCATATTCCAACTATCTAAGCATCTCTCTATCCATTCTTAACGCGTAAGTCTTTATTAATTATTATTATTATTATTATTATTATTATTAGGTTGTAAACTCGTGTACTACATGGGATTGGGTAAAAATTATTTTTTTTATCGGTGATTTTTATAGTTAATTTAACTCACTGCATGGACATTCCGCGCCCCACCACCCCACTCAGGCCAACTATGTTGACATGATCGGGATCCACACTGGCATCCGAGTCTGGCTTGGTGATCTCGCTAAAACCCAGTTTGCTCACCCCGCCCGAAGGCATGACATGTTTTAATGCTCTAGAAAATCCGGTCGGAATCAAGATTCGAACCCAGGAAATCCGGGTCATCCATCATGTTCCTGGTCATTGAGACAAGCCCCTCTTGTTGGTAAAAAAATGACTTAACATAATGAATTGTGTTTTAACATGTATTAACAAAAGCAAATTATCAAAAAATAAAAGGATCGAATAACAAGTAACTAAAAGTTTAGATACATAAATAAAAGCCGCTTGATAACGTGGACCTAAAAATATCGTAGTCAATTCACCCATTGATGTTAATTCCTTTATTACATCCAAACTAATTTCCAAGTATTTGAGCTGAGCCCATTTTTAATCACAAATACCTTGATTGGAATAATTTTGATAAAAGGATAGCTAAGAACCTAACCAATGAAACACAAAACTATTTTTTCATAGTGTTAACTTCCATGTAAATATGCAAGCTTTAACACTCAACCAAAACACCATCACGATTCAAGAGTGGTAGTGGTTCTCTTCCATGCTTACTGTTTGTAGCACAAAAACCATATGGTAAGCCAACAATGAGAAAGGTCATGAAGCGGTCGCATATAATCAGGTTTTATTCAAGGTTAACGCATTTGTCAATTAGATAACTTCGGTAATAATTTGAAGAGTTACTAACAATTTGGTTCTTGTTCGTTTTCAAAGTTTCGGCTTAGGTGATAAATCTATTTTCAAATAAAAAGTAATACTTAATCGCTCCTAATATAACTATACCTCTAATGTCTATCTTTAGAATACACACGCTAAATATATTGTCTTAAATAAAATTTATATTATACTTTTCATAAAAATTTTGTGCAAACGGGTTTCACCCGTGAGACTCGACCCAGACCCATTTAGTGTTACCCATGAAACATTTTTGGAACATAAATTTTTAAAGTGTGACACCTCGTAAAATAAGTCGTTTTCTGTACAATCACTAGACATGATTTCTTAACGTTAATTCCCTCTAGATTATAATTATGTTAATTTTAATGGTATTGGGTCTATCATTAACACTCAGATATACGCTACATTGTAATTTGTATCTAAGTAATTTATAGTAATTACCCGAACTATCAGATCTTATCCGACGAATACGAGCCTTGGTGATAACTTGTTTAAACGGCTCGAATGTATTTAACGAACCTACAAGGTTTGATTTTATATTATACGAATATATTTTTATAATTATTTTATAAAATATCAACAAAAAATGAATTGGTTCTTCGAGCGTTTATTATTATTTTAGCGAGCGTGTTTCGTAAAATATCACCGACACAGCAGCGTACAAATATTAGTGACAAAATTAATAATATTACACATGATAATAATAATAATGCATAAATTTTCATTTATGTATTTGTTTACGAGAATTAAATAATATTACGGTCTCATATTATATTTCTTTTTTCGAACGACGCGATCTCATATTACATACTATAGATAAAAAGTGATTGGTGTTGCAACAGAAGTTGTTTTTAGCTTGTCATTTTAAAGTTTTATAAAAATTAATTGGGATTTTAACCATAATAATATAATAGTCCGATGGTTTTCTTGTTGTGTATAAAGTCCATGTTTCGTTAGTTGTGGAAGCTCATTGCACATGGAACAACATTTATCCTTTTCATATAATATCTCATAAAATAGTATTGAGTAATTTATTTTTAAAGCCTTTCCATATATCTTCACATCAATAGATTGCATTTTTGTATTCAACTAGTATTTCTTCTCCATTGTTTCCATGACCATGCAAGAGGAAGCAAGAAACACAAAAAATGTTGTAGATGGATTCCTCCCACCATTGCTAAGTAGCTAACGTGTTAATCTCATCAACAATTCCATTAAACTCCCATTCATATCTGCATGTTTAATTTAATAATCTTAATATAATCACCACCACAAAATCTAAAGAACAGTTAAGTAAGAAATATAGAAAAGAAATATTTCAGGAATTAATGATCACATGTAAGGCCACGTTATCGGTGCCCTACGTTGTCATTGGATTTACTCATAAACACAGTTCTAAATATTAGAGTTAATTAAACTATCGCGGAAATAATAAAACTTCAATCATTCGTCACAAAGCATTCATAACCTGTCTTAAAAAACATAACTTAAAATATCTTATTAAAACATCATGACAAATCTTTAGATGTCAGTCTCTTCAATTCCTGCCACGTGTCTCCCTCAAGCTAGCTGCTTCAGTCTATATACCTGTGTGCATACTAAAATTCAGCTATGCTGAGTGAGTTCTAGTTAATCGAGCAACATACAATACATTCACATATACTTACATATATACGTATCCGAATATACATATAACATACTTAACTTGTTAACTTTCTTACATACTTTCATACTTTCATTCTTTCTTTCATACATACATACATACATACATGCATAATTATATGTGTTTAAGAGCATTTCGCCCTATAACATTCGCAGATATTATTAGGGTCTGTCCCTATATTCGCATGTATTATAAAGGTATGTTCCCTACATTCGCATATATTATTAGGGTATGTTCCCTACATTCCTACATACTCATACAACAATACATTCATACAATTATATACATTCATCCTTACACATTAATATTTAACGATCACCCTCCCTGGAGATACGAGCAATATCCGAAGATCGTTCACGCACCGACAAGCATTTATTCATATCCTCAATATAATAACTATCACATATATCATTCATGGCATACACTTACCACTTAAGGTAAGTGTATTAACTAATCACATTGAGTATGCACACAGCCCCGAAAACATAACAAAGACATGGGGCTAGAAACTCACCTGGGTACGATTCCTTTTAGAGTTAATGGTAACATCTTTCCTTAATTGGGGTGCGGCTAAATGTATAACAATTACATGCATTAATTAACTAGCCCTATCCATATCATATTCCTAGGTTATTGTAACACCCATCTACGGGGGGTCCGGTGTCAGCGCCCTGACAGCGGGGTTCTAGGGGCGGCATCCCCTAACGGGGTCCAAGGGGCAGAGCCCCTGGTTGGGGTTAATCATATCAAATCTTCATTTTAAATGTTACCGTTCATTATTAATTATTTACTTATTCTTATCTTAACCATCATATAAGTCCATATCTATCGTTTACATCCGTATACGCCATTTATCTTTCGTTTATTCAGAAAATCACTTTAAGCGTATAAGTCTCGTTGGCGTATAAGTTAAATCTGGCGTATAAGTTCCTTTCGGGCGTGTAAGTCATCATGCGCACAAGTCTATACATATACGACACACATACACGGTACATGTATACATATACGTTTGTGTACATATACGCCCTTACGAACTTATATGACCTAGTCATCTTATACGCTGACGATCCTTATGCGCTGCTTAAACTTATACGTTGCTAATAATTATGCTGCGCATAAACATATACGCCCCATGTTCAGTTCAGCTTTCATATTTCGTATTTTTGGGGTTTTCCTTTGATTCTGTCGCTGCCAGCCGCCGTTAACCACCATGGTTGATTGGAGTTTGATCGTTTATGGCCTAGGTAGCTTCGAGGTGTCCAGATCTGAGCTAAGGTGGTCCTTAAGCTCGTTTTTGGTTGATTAAACACCCAAAATAAGCTAGATCTAGATCCAAACGGCTCATACGGTATCCTGGGGTTGCGGTGTCGGGTTCTAATATGTTGGTTTAACTGAGATGAATGATTTCTTACCTTTGGTTGGTCTTGGATCGTTGAATATAATAGAGTAGAGAGTGTTTAACTTAAGTGTGTGTTTTTTATGATGTAGGCTAAGGTGTAGAATAGATGAAAAATGGAAATGATTAGGGTTTAAGAGCTATTTATATTTCTTAAGCCCATGGACTTTAGGCCCATCTTTTTTTAATGCATAATTAATTCCATCAATTAAGCCTACTATCATTTTATCTTATTATTATTTTATTATTATACTTCTACTAACTCAAGTAAATTCTTCTAACATATATAACATATTAAATATTATTCTTATAAATTTCGTGATGTTACACCGTGTGACACACGAGTTGATAAATTAAATTTCCAAACATATTAGTTTTATGATGTATGAAACTTAAAAAGGTATAATGTAACCAATTAAATAAAATGAACATATATGGACACACCAAGTTTCCGTTTTACATTTGGTATTGTGTAAATCGATGTACAATTTAGTAAGGTGTTCAAGAAACACAACTCCACGTCTCCCTTTTATAAAGATTCGTTTGATATTTTCGTCTAGAAAGTTATTTAATTATCGATTCATTTTTAAAATGACCATATCACGTTAAAATTTATAATTCGATGAGAATAAACGTTAAACTACATTGTCATTAACCAACCTACTAATAGCTATGTTTCACAATTTGAGGATGAGTTAGAAAAAAAAGATTATATTTATTTGATGATTAAAATAATAAGAAAAGAAATCAGAATCCTAATAAAATCCTCGTTGCAATAAATCTTCAATAAAGTATCTTTATCTTCCAACAACCTCGATTGCATTGTAGTATTCTATAAGTATAAAAAAAGTATCATATGTTATATACTTAAAAAAGTACAAATGTGTTATATTTGTAGATAAAGATTTTTGAAGTTATACTTGTTCATCAACCACAATCATTTCAATTGAGTACCATTGTTGAGGATTGCTATTCGTTGGTTGCTACCATAAACGGAGAACGCGAACCTTTACCATGTAATCACAGCGAGACAAATCCAGATCCTTCAAATAAGTTATGTTACTGCATTACAAATAAATGTTCATTAGTTTAAAACTTACAATATGAAATGAATGTGTGAAATATTAACATGAAATAATATGAAAATAGTACCCAAGATCCATGAGTTGAGTGGTAGTTTGTCCTTGAAAAGTAATTTGCAACAATATAATATCAATGAAATGTAATGTGAGCTTGAAAAAAATATGAGAGTGATGGCAGTACTTATATAGTTTTGGTGAGAAAATAAAGATCTTTTTAGGGTATATGAAAATAAACAGCAAATACGATGTTTCTTGGTTAGACAATTTAATAACTATGTTTGGAATTTGAAATGGTGAATTTGTGTTTATAGTTGACAAATATTATGTCTTTTAAAAAGATGTTCACAGGTTAAAACAATGTTTTATCTGAAAAGATTCTAAACAGTTTTATGTAAAGAAAAATAGGAGACCTCATACCTTTTTATAAGAGCAAAAGAAAACTTTGAAAAAAGAAGAAAGAAAAGTTCTTTTGTAATATTTTTAACAGGTTCAGAAAATATAGGAAACCTAAAAAACTTGAAAAAGTCAAGAGTGTTTTGGGAAGACACATTGATACCTTGTTTGTGTAATTAGTTGACCAATATTATGTCTTTAAAAAGGGTGTTCAAAAGGTTAAAATGTTTTACTTTGAAAAGATGCTAAACAGTTTTATGTAAGGGAAAATAAGAGCTCCAATACCTTTTTATAAGATTAAATGAAAACTTTGTCAAAAGAAAAAAGAAAAGATCTTTTTGTCATTTAACAGGTATAGAAAATATAGAAAACCTAGAAAGTTGAAAAACACAACCGTGTTTTGAAAAGATGGATTGTTACCTTATTGGTATAATGTATAATTTTAAAATGTTAAATTTGAAAATAACATACATATCCAATGGATATGAGAAACAAAAATTAAATTTATATTTCAGTCAATTATGAAGAGTATGAAATATTTAAGTCAAAACTAGTTTGAAAAGATGGTTTTTTACATTGTTGGTGAAATGTATAAATGTTATATTTTAGAATTTTGATTTGAAATAAGATACATCTCATGAATATAGCTAAAAAAGAACTTAAATTTCAGATTGGTAAAGATCATATGTTGTTTTGTATATTTATAAATTATGTAACAGTTTCAATTAGAGGTGGGCGAAAGAACAAGTTAACTGAACCGACCCAAAAACTAAACAAAAAATGAACCGGTTTGAAACTGATTATTTAAAAACCAGTTTGGTACTGATTGAAACCGTAAGTTCAAAACTGAGTTGCAATTTTCTCCATAAAAACCGGTTCTAAACCTGTTAACTGAACCGAAACCTGCCAAAATGGTCAAAACCCGAACCGAAACCGATCGTAACTTGATCAAGAAATCGGTTTTAACTCGAACCTAAACCGATCATAAATGAGTTTTGACTTTTGTTGACCAAATCGAACTGGTTTCAACCCGAACTGGTTACGGGTTTTCAACCATTTTGTGCACCTTTAGTTTCAATTAACACTTTCTTACGATGGAATATATTGATGAAGAATGACATGAAACACAAGATTGTGAATTATGACTTAGAGTTTCATCAATTTGACATAATAGCAAGATGTGAATCCACATGTCCATCTTCATTGCAGCCACATAATATGATACGTTCCATGCCCAAAGGCTCGATCCGCTCATCGAAGAACGCGTGCAGTTAAGGCCCAAACGAGTTGTCAAAGTGCCAACTAAGTTGCTTGATTAAAGGAAAAGGAAAAGGAAATTGGTTACGTGATTGAATGAGAAGATCTTTTATTTTTAGCAATCTTTATTTATGGTTTGTAGTTCATTGTTAAGTTTATTTTCTTTTGACTTTTATAAATTTTGAAGATTTGCTCATCTTCATGAATCCTTGTATTTAAAGTCCGTTGGTGTGTTTGAGAAGTTATGCAATTGAAATTCTGAGTTTTTCTTTCCTCTCTTCTAATCTTAATCTTTTCTTCTTGGAGATCGCGGTTCGTCTCGAATAGAACCGTATCATTGGTGCTTTCATTGATTCAATCATGCCTCCAAAAAAAGATACCACCGTGACTGAGTCTTTGGAAGAAGCAATGGTTACCTTAGCCACCACACTCACTACCAATTCCCAGGAACAATCAGCCAAACTTGATAACCTCATAGCCCAATTTGCTGAACACACCAAGCTAATAGTAACCGCCATCACATCCAAACCAGTCCATTCACCATCCTTCACTCAAAAGCCACCCGAAACACCACCACACCAATACGATATCCGTCCACCCAAAATTATCTTGGCCACTTTTGATGGCTCAAACCCATTGGATTGACTTTTTCAAGCAGACCAATATTTCACCTTTTATTAAATTCCACCACAAGATCGCCTTACTATGGTCCTATATAGTTTAACCGGTGATGCATTAAGTTGGTACAAGTACCTACACAACAATGGATTGCTAACCATGTGGGACGCTTTCACCCACTTGCTAGAAATCCGCTTTGGTCCTGTAACATCTGGCCCCTCGCACCACCAATATTGTCCGCTCTGCCCACGAAGAGCTCACGGATTTGTTTTTAGTTGCCCAAAACACGTTGGTGATTGAAGAGGCAGGACACTACTTATGACCAGTGATCTCTCTTGTCCATGGCCGATGTGGGATAGCCAAAGAGCGGGACAATGTTGTGTTTGCCAAGGGTGTTACAGACAACCCCCCTTTGGACTCATCGTCCTCGATGAGGTGTGTCTCAACATCCCGAACGGCACAAGAGTGGCTCTGATACCAATTGTAACATCCGGCCCCTCGCACCACCAATATTGTCCGCTCTGCCCACGAAGAGCTCACGGATTTGTTTTTGGTTGCCCAAAACGCGTTGGTGATTGAAGAGGCAGGACATTACTTATGAACCAGTGATCTCTCTTGTCCACGGCCGATGTGGGATAGCCTAAGAGTGGAACAACGTTGTGTTTGCCAAGGGTGTTACAGACAACCCCCCTTTGGACTCATCGTCCTCGATGAGGCGTGTCCCAACATCCCGAACGACACAAGAGTGGCTCTGATACCAACTGTAACATCCGGCCCCTCGCACCACCAATATTGTCCGCTCTGCCCACGAATAGCTCACGGATTTGTTTTTGGTTGCCCAAAACGCGTTGGTGATTTAAGAGGCAGGACATTACTTATGAACCAGTGATCTCTCTTGTCCACGGCCGATGTGGGATAGCCTAAGAGTGGGACAACGTTTTGTTTTCCAAGGGTGTTACAGACAACCCCCCATTGGACTCATCGTCCTCGATGAGGCGTGTCCCAACATCCCGAACGGCACAAGAGTGGCTCTGATACCAACTGTAACATCTGGCCCCTCGCACCACCAATATTGTCCGCTCTGCCCACGAAGAGCTCACATATTTGTTTTTGGTTGCCCAAAACGCGTTGGTGATTGAAAAGGCAGGACATTACTTATGAACCAGTGATCTCTCTTGTCCACGGCCGACGTGGGATAGCCTAAGAGTGGGACAATGTTGTGTTTTCCAAGGGTGTTACAAATGTAACAACTCGGTTTTCCAAATTAATATTTATTATCATTACCCGACCTGTTTCCATCACGTTTATCGAGATATTTAATTATTATAATTGTTTATTTAATACATATATTTATAACTTTTAATATATTACAATTTTAGTTCAAACTTAAACTTTTATCTCTTTACACTCCCATCCTTAAACCTTAAGGACTAAGTTGCAAATATTACCATTTTTATCATTCTAACCCGTTAACCCATGCCCAAGACCCAAACCCGAACCCGTTGACCCGTTGAACGAACCCATTTAACCAGATTATATCTTGCACCATAATCCTCGCCACTTTTATAGAAATTAAATCAATGACATTGTTATTCTTTCCATTTACGGCCTCACCGACTAAATTATTTAGGAAACAAGATCATATACGACGTGTAGTGATATATTCTAAGAACCATCTCAACTCGTTTTTATAATACCTGTAATCAAGTAATAATAATTCAATTAAATATGCAGATAGCGTCCTCGGGCCGTCGCCAAACTAAGCCCCATAATCAATTTCGTTGCAGCATCCTGTTGATAGCCATTCATAAGCGCAATATAGCCGACACTGTTTCGATCTAATTAACTTTCAATTCAGTCCTATTCAAGGTAATTGAATACATGTTTCAAATCGCGTTTTGATGTTGATTAATAACCCTAAGATTAATTGCACTAAAAGTTAACGGATTGATCAATCTATAAATCTAGGGCTTATATCAATCTTGGGGTCTGGTTGTTTATTTATATGTTAAATTGTTTTCATCTGTTACTCAATTGTTAAGCTAGAGCGTTTGGTCTGGCAGTGTGTTGAGTTGCGGATGGTCGCAGGTTCGAACCTGGCCACCCGAATTTTTAGATCTTTTTTTTTAGTTTTGGTTATTTATTAAAAATTAATTTTACTAAATGATCATTACATTTTAGCTATTAAATAAATACTATCTTATTAAACCGACATACTAATGTTTACGTTTTTGTCAGTAAATCTCGCTAAGTTTTTGTGTATGTACACACACATATATATAATTATATATATGTATGTATTTGAAATAGTTTATTAAAGGTTTTCATACTTAAAAAGAATTTTAATGTATATTTAAAATTCATCTCGTTTATTCGTGTATTAAAAAGATAGTTTGCGTACTTATTTAAAGATAATATTTTGTATAAATATTATTATTTACAACATTTACTTAAAAGAAGTCTTTATTAATAATATAAATATAAATACAATTAAAACGTATTTTTAGTTAAAATAATCATTTAGAACAGATCTCTTTATATAAACTATAACGTTTTATAAATATTCATTTAAATATTTTAAAGTATTTTATATAATTAAATCTTATTATTTATGATAAACTTTGATAATAAAATTTAGAATAAACCTATTAATATTTTACTTTCGCAAGAACACACTCGATCATCAAATCCCGAACCTTCATCTAGCTTTAGCTTTGTTAGACAATCCATATTTATTTTGTCAACTATTGCTACTTAGGATGTCTCGTCGATAACTTCCGAAGAGCGTAACGCTTGTTTACTACCGTTCTTACCGCATTCGTTTATCTTTTGCTTATTGCTAAGGTGAGTACCACATTCCCCTATTTTACTTGTTTTCCACGTTTTGGGGACATATGCGTAAATATATTTTTCATATATACTTATACACAAAACTGCAACTTTGTCTTATGTGTTATCAACTTATACCTTACTTGTTTATGTACTTATTTGTTTTGTATGCTTCCGCATTCGGAGAGGTCCAACATAATCTCAGTCTAGTATGATCATACGCCAGTCGTTATAGCCTTGTGCTTCTCGACATCTCAGTTATACTTGCTCATTTGGTTAATTTGTTATTCTCATATGACTTGTTGCAACTACATATTTTTGTTATATACTATATGTACATTTAAACTGGTGTGTTGCTCACTCAACCTTGTGTTGACAAACTATATTATTTTCAACGCATATGCAGGTTATCGTGTGACGTGATTATCAAGATTGTTTGAAGCAACTTAGGATGCATGTTAGAGAAAAGATACAAGAACTTAATTTTGGATGTTTAATGTAATTGTTTATTTATAAATTTGATGTACATGAATATTTTTTTACTTGAAATTATTAATTAGATATTGAAACTTATATTGTGCATGATAGTAACCTTTGAAAAGCTGTGAGCAATCAGTCCGCCCCGGCATTTCCGTCGTAGGTTGGGGTGTGACAGATTGGTATCAGAGCCACTCTTGTGCCGTTCGGGATGTTGGGACACGCCTCATCGAGGACGATGAGTCCAATGGGGGGTTGTCTGTAACACCCTTGGCAAACACAACATTGTCCCACTCTTAGGCTATCCCACATCGGCCATGGACAAGAGAGATCACTGGTTCATAAGTAATGTCCTGCCTCTTCAATCACCAATGCGTTTTGGGCAACCAAAAACAAATCCGTGAGCTCTTCGTGGGCAGAGCGGACAATATTGGTGGTGCGAGGGGCCAGATGTTACAGATTGGTATTAGAGCCGAAGGTTTAAGATAGGTCGTTAGAAATTGCCTTAGACACATGTTTAGGAACCCTATACGTGCCTATCTGTTTACCTTTATGTTTTCAAATTAAATTGTTTACAGCTTTCTTAGATAATTGTTTACTTATTATCTATTATATTGTTATGCACACACACACAAACTCTGAGGCTATGCCTCAACATTCAAAGAAAACTTTTCGAAATTAGATTGATTTATTTACGGGTCACAGGTCTCGTAGCGGGCCATCCGGTAACAACCCTCATAGATTTGGGCAGTACACACAACATAGTCCAACCCCGCGTGGCAACTTTCCTTAATATGCATATCAATCAGATCACCCCCTTCACGGTAATGGTCGGTAACGGAGAATTGATTCATTGTGAAGGATTCTGTCTCGAGGTTACCATCATGCTAGCTAAATGTCCATTGTTTGTGCTTCCCATTGAAGGTGCCGATATTGTTCTTGGAGTCACGTAGCTTAGTTCATTGGGTCAAATTACAGCGGATTTCTCAATTCCGTCCATTACCTTCAATCACCAAGGTCAGACAATCACACTTATGAGTGAACCCTTATCATGTGCAGCTACTTCTAGTACCATACAACACCTTCTCAAATTTTTTCTAAATTGGACCTGAGATCTGGGTATCACCAGATTAGAGTGGCTCCGGACGACATCCATAAGACGGCGTTTTGCACGACCGATGGCCATTATGAGTTTCTCGTTATGCCATTCGGGTTATCGAATGCACCATCCACTTTTCAAGTGGCCATGAATGATATTTTTCGTCATGATTTACACCGATTCGTTTTGGTATTTTTTGACGATATATTGGTGTATAGTAAGTCTCCATTGCAACACATTGAACATCTTCAACAGGTTTTCCAAACCCTTTACTCTATGCCAAGTTATCTAAATGTGTGTTTGGAGTCACTGATGTTGCTTATCTTGGACACATAATTTCAAAAGCGGGCGTTTCAACCGATCCGGATAAGATTTCGGCTATCCAAAGGTGGCCTAGACCACTGTCCCAAATAACCCTACGCGGATTTTCGGACCTCACCGGGTACTACCGACGGTTCGTGAAACATTATGCACACCTTGCCAGCCCCCTTACAGATTTGTTACAAGCAAATAGGAAGTTTGTATGGACTGATGAAGCACAACAAGCATTTGAAAATTTGAAGCAGGCTATGATTTCACTCCCTATCTTAACCTTACCTAATTTTTCCTTGGTTTTTGATGTTACTACAGATGCTTCGGACTATGGAGTTGGAGCCGTTTTATCCCAGCAGGATAAACCCATAGCCTTCTTTAGTAAAAAGCTAAATTCCAAATGAAGGCTGCTTCAACCTATATTCGTGAGTTGTTTGCTATTACGGAAGCAATCAAGCGATGGAGACACTACCTATTGGGTCAACGGTTCCGTGTTTTTACGGATCATCATAGCCTGCGCCACCTTTTGACGCAAGTTATTCATACAACTGAACACCACAAATGGGCTATCAAACTCCTAGGTTATGAATTTGAGGTTTACTATAAACCCGGGAAGGAAAATAAGGTGGCTGATGCCTTGAGTCGGATCCAAGAACCACAAATTCTCACATTGTCGGTTCCGTATTTTCCTTGGTTACATGAAATAAGAGACCACTATACTTCCAATGAAGATGGCCGCAATTTAATAAGGCGCATATCAGATTGTCCCGAGCAACATTCGTCGCTAAGGGTACACGATGGGTTGGTTTACCAGAATGATAAGCTTCTTATACCTAACCTCCCATCTTTACGCATGAAGTTGTTACAAATGTTCCATTCCAGCACCTTGGGGGATCATTCGAGTATCACATGCACTCTAAAGAGAATTAATGCTTCTTTTGCATGGTCTAATCTTAGACAAGAAGTCACTTCTTTTATTAAAGAGTGCCTGGTGTGCCAACAAACTAAGTACTCCACACAAAAACCATATGGCCTACTTCGGCCCTTACCAATTCCGAATCAAGTTTGGGAAGAGATATCAATGGATTTTATCACCAATTTACCCCCATCTAATGGCAAAACAGTCATTTGGGTAATCGTCGATCACTTATCTAAGTTTGCCCATTTTATTACTCTACCATCACATTACACAACCCATTCGTTAGCAAAAATCTTCCTTGATCAAGTTTATAAGCTCCATGGCCTTCCTAAATCAATCCTTTCAGATAGAGATCCAATTTTTCTTAGCAAGTTTTGGACGGAATTGTTTCACTCCATGGGTACAACACTCTTACACTCTAGCGCATACCATCCACAAACGGATGGCCAGACAGAGGTTGTTAATAGAACATTGGAAGGTTATTTACGTTGTTTTACGTGTGATGAACCCCGCTATTGGGCAAACTATCTATACCTCGCCGAGTTCTGGTACAACACCACCCATCATAGCGCTATAGATATGACGCCTTTCCAAGCGCTTTACGGTCGGCCACCACTTTCCTTACCGAGCTATACCATGCATGGTTCTCATTCAACGTCTCTTGATGACACCTTGGTTGAACATGATAGGGTGTTGGGTCTCGTTAAATTGACTCTCCAGAAAACACGTCAAAGGATGACAGAACAAGCCAACAAGCATCGCCAAGACAAAGAATTTGATGTGGGTAATTTTGTCTTGCTCCGCCTTCAATAATACCGACAAAAATCTGTCGCCAACCGGGGCATTGAGAAACTAAGCCGCCGCTACTATGGCCCTTTCAAAATACTTGAACGAATCGGCAAAGTCGCGTATCGTTTGGAGCTTCCTGCTGGTGCTCGTATCCACCCAGTATTCCATGTTTCTCTACTCCGAGGTTGTTACGGAGAAGGCAACCGAGACTTTATTCCATTGCCACCAGACCTACAATCGCAAGCGCAAGCGGAGACAATCACCAGCCTTGAGGACAAGGCCGTTTCTAAAGAGCGGGCTACTGATACGTTCCATGCCCAAAGGCCCGATCCGCTCATCGAAGAACCCGTGCAGTTAAGGCCCAAACGAGTTGTCAAAGTGCCAGCTAAGTTGCTTGATTAAAGGAAAAGGAAAAGGAAAAGAAAAAGGAAATTGGTTACGTGATTGAATGAGAAGATCTTTTATTTTTGGCAATCTTTATTTATGGTTTGTAGTTTATTGTTAAGTTTATTTTCTTTTGACTTTTATAAATTTTGAAGATTTGCACATCTTCATGAATCCTTGTATTTAAAGTCCGTTGGTGTGTTTGAGAAGTTATGCAATTGAAATTCTGAGTTTTTCTTTCCTCTCTTCTAATCTTAATCTTTTCTTCTTGGTTCGTCTCGAATAGAACCGTATCATAATATGATATTCCCAAATAATGAATACAAATTTGCAGAGTAATAAAAGTTAGAAATAAATTAGTGTAATTGTAAATTACAAATTTTTAAGAAAGATTGTGACTTACTATTTACTATTTGAAATAAAAAGCAAAATCTCGTCATTGCATATCGCATACGCATTATGTGTGGTGTAATTCCCAAAAGCTCAACAAAATAATAAGAATTAAAAATGAAAAATATGAATCAACATAATCTTTTCATTGTTAAATTAAGCAAAAAAATAATCTGAATCTTTCTATTTAACCCAAATCGTATGATCGTAGGTTTTAAATTGTAGGTGTTGGTAAGGTGTGTGGAACTCTACACTTGGGAGGGGATTATATAATCTGAATGATGCTACAACAAGGCACGTTGTGTAGGTAATATTGCTTTTATGGGTCATGGAATTTGAGGTCTGCAATCTGGTCGAGGCAACAGTTTTATACTTGTTTATGTTTTAGTTGATTTATAATTTATTTCATAATTCATACATTTAAGATGAAACACAGCCAAAATAAATCGGTTGGAATTATCACCTCAATCCAGTGAGTTTAAAATTAAACGTGTTTGATAAATTCAGAATTTGCAGGTCATATCAAATCAGGGGTATATTTGGTATTTTGGAAATATCTAATTACGATTCAAATTTGTGTCAACAATTAATTCGGGTCAAATGTGAAGTTCAATATTGGTCTTTGTCAAAGTGTGTAAAGTGCATAAATGAATACAATATTTCCGCCTTGAATTTTGCAAAAAAAAGGGTTGTTTTGGATTATTTCGAGTTGTTAAAAAAGAAACAATAACCGCAATTAAACACAAATTTGGTTAACAGATCATATAAGGAATTCGGGGTTAAAATCGCTCATGACTGGGTCAAATCTAATGCATGGGTAATTCAGGTATGGTAACTTATCTCAGTGCATTATTTTATTACTACTAAATGTGTAAATATAAGTTTTTATATTTTATTATTATAAAACGTGTAATTTTTGATTAACGACGACTTTGACAGTCTAGGTTATAAGAGTGATCAGATTTGGTTGAATTGGCAAAATGGTTTCTGAATGAAGTTGTCAAAGAGCTACAAAAGGGGGAAGAGAATGTCCTATTTGTCTTGAAGCTTTTGCAGACGCAATGTTGACACCATGTGCTCATTGGTCTTGACATTGTTTGCATGTATCTTTTTAACATAAAGCTCAATTTATCTCTTGTGATCTATGGCTGCTATATCCTTATTACATCTTTTAGGTATTTTGCTTCTTCTTTAATGTCAATTAGTGCTACTCTATTTGAAAATTCAAGTTTGATTAACCGCTCAAATAGTCAAAATTACACTCTACATCTGTTTTGTTTCATTTTCAGATTGTTCAAGTAAATGGGTCAAAGCTCAAGATAAGGATTGCATGAGTTTCAGATTGCTATCGTTCTAGGGCTTTTTCGAGTTATTGTGACAAAGTGAGTTTGGGGAAGCCTTGAGACGAGTTACTATTATATTGGTTATTATGTTTCAAGGGGCCGTTACTTTATATTTTGTTTGAATGTAATGCAGGCCCACTGGAACAAAACATGCTTATGTGTGGCTAACTCCGGATTATGACGCATTGGTTATTGCTAACAATATTGGAATCATCTAAGCTAAAGTTGTATTGCTTAAATATGCATTTTGATTTTTGACATTATTGTTAGCTTTATTGTCTTAATATTTTTGGTAGTTTTCTTTAAAATCGTTTTCAAACGTCACTTTTATTTAAATGGATTTTGAAGTGAGTGCTATGAATAAGAAAACTACAGTGTACTATACTATAGAAAACTACGGGCACACTATACTGTATCACGAGAGGTTTGATAAACTAGCTCAAAAGGAGCATCTCGTTGCAAACTGTCACCGTCACATCCCGTAGGTATTTCACTAGTAAATTCATATTAATAGCACACAAAAATTCAAATATGAGATTCAACGTTTATTTAGGATTTCAATATTCAATCAAGTTACAAAACTCAAAAAATTACTCGGTATTTACAAAATTATTCACAGAATATAACAATCATGTAACCAGGGCCGGCTCAACGTCCTCAGAGGCCTAAAACTAACTAAGATGTTGAGTCTTTTTTCTTTTCCTTTCTTTATGTGTATAACGCTAGAGAGTATACAAGAACTACAAAATATGAATGATATGCACTGATAATAGATATGAAGCAATCCTCATTAGCTTGTGGCCTATCAATGAGTTACTAATTCTAGAAGAACTCTAATTTTAAAATTTCATAATACATAACTCTGATTTAAAATGGAGGCCCTCCAAAAGTGGAGGCCTAAAGCCATGGCCTCATTTAGCTTACCCACGAGACGGCCCTGCATATAACTATACTAATCTAAATTTGGACTGTCAATGAACGTGAATTACAGAATCAATTATTAGTATTGATGAATGTGAATGTAAATGTAAAAAATCAGTGAATAGGACTTGAACTTGTGATCTTTTGGATGGATGACAACAGATTTATCATTACACCAAAACTTAAGCGTGATACTATTGGTTCCATATATTTTTTTTAACAAGGTTTTATATCCGCGCGTAGGCGCGTTTGTGTTTAAAGGTCGTGGATGTACAAAATGTTTTATTGATGTGAAAAAAGCCAAAAGGAAGATAAAATATATCATATTTATAAATAAAACCTTTCATACATATTGGTTGGTGTATGTAAACAATCAACATCATCATAAAAATTCACAGATATTCGAAACTTTCACTTCAGCCAAACTTGGATTTAGTGTTTCCCGAGAATAAATAACTGAACTCGGATCATTGTGAAATAGTTGCTAGATCGCCAGCCAGCCGAGCACGTAGAAAGAAGAGTCTGCAATCAAGCAAATTTAATTTCAAAGATTATGTGGTCAGTGTAATATTCTAAAACTACTATTTCGATAATTGAAATATACAGTCGATTCTTCTAGGGTGGTTTGCTTTTAAAAAAGAAACGATTCAAACAAAACCAATAATAAAATAAATATAGACAAAACCCTTTTATGCAAATTTATTTGAATAAATATAATTCAATAGATAAAAACACTGGATGAAAAAAATACCATTTCTCGTTGCAATAGTAGGCCAATGTTAAGTTATCATAGCAGTCCAAAACTGGTTACAATCAAACCAATTGGAATTTTGAAACCCAATTCAAACTGAAACATATTAATTTAGTTGAAACTTGAAAGCGCATAACCCCCATTAAAGTATAGCAAGGATTTAAATTACTTGTAATAAACTAAAAATGACTACTACTTTCCCTTTCAAATAATGTATAGTTCTGGTTTTGATACCCGTGTACCCACGCTACAAACCCGAACCGCCAATGCATAAAAGGCTCGTTTTCGGTTATGAACCTAGTAAGAATTCTGTCCGGTTCCAGTTTTTTATTATTGTGTCTGGACGGGTCAGAATCGATGCTTACCCCTATTTGCGGGTCAGCCCACAACAATTTATTAACGATAAAATAATATAAGTTAGATCATACCAAACAGGTCAAAGAAAATTCATTAACTGATTAGTAAAAATGAAATGATGTGGGCTGAACTGACTTGCAACATTTTATTTCATTATAATACATTACAATTGTGGGCATACGACATCATACCTTCACAAACTATAATGTTGTAATAAGGAAATAAACATGAAACTGACAGAAGAATTAGAGGGAAAAAATTGAAAACTAACCATGGAAATAGCCATCTCCACTTCATCCACTGATGTTAGTAATAAATACATATAATCTCAAGTAATTTCCCCTGCACATTCAAGAAAATTACACTTGACGATTCAATAAAAGCCTACACTTTAATAACTATACCTAAAACCATGAATTAACGACAGAGTTGCGTGTAGGGGTGATCAATAGTTCATAACCAACATGGAACAGAATCATATGAAAGCTGATAAGCATCAAATCAAAGAACCGAAGCTGGACCTAGTATGGAGGTTACAGTTCATTTAATCTGCAGGTTTCACGATTTTTTCTTCAGCCGGTTCCTGCAAAGAAAATGGGAACAAATTCATCATGGCATGTACCTATAACATATGAGTTGGTTCTTGCAGAGTGCATAATCTTTTGAAAATGCTTGTGTCATCTTCTTAAGCTAGATAATGCATTGACAATTATGTTATTTTGGCCTCCTGAACCCACTTTCTACACTACACAAAAATGGTAATCTGTAAAAGGGGAGTTTGGAAAGTGTGGTTTAAACTAATAATTTAAATAATAAATGTTTAGTATCTTTAAAACATGATCCAAACACCCACAAAGAAAAAAAAATGAACTAACATGATAATTAATAATATATTGATTTCCGCCATCTGCATACACTTCACACAATGAACCCAATGGATTCTACGATATTAAACATATGAAAACAGAAAGAAAGATCTCTTATTTGTGTTAGAAGTTGATAATTTTACATATGTGATGATTGGGTGCATAAAGTGGATTGCGCAGAGCCTTAACTTTCTGTTTGAAATAAACAACTTTAAATCAAGTTTTGAATGGTTTATAATTGTTCGGTGTTTTAATCAAACAAAGAAAAATACAAAAACTGAACTGAACAATCTGAGATGTTAATTAGGTTTTCTGTTGTGATTAAGAAGAAATGATTTGTGTGGTCAACAAGACATAGTTGATTACAGTAACCGACTAAGTGTGTGGCTGATATTGATGGATTTGATTAATAGTAACATATGTGAGTGTATGAGAAAATACCCACACGTGTAGGCTATTATAGTTCTACCAATAGCATTAAAACTTGTACAGTGAGCTACAGTTGTATTTCTCCCACAATGAAGATATGCTTTTAAATATATATATATAAGGGGTACTTGAAAAATTTACCACACCGTCTCTAAAAACATGTAAAAAAGCATTGGGGTCTCATGACCTCGATTCACAATGAACGGGTCTAAACCGTTCATACTGATTTTGACGCTTCGGGCATGACTCCCCCAGGAGCACCATCAAAAAGAAAATTCATCATCGTGACAAACACCCCCCCCCCCCCCCCCCCCCCTCTTTAAATCATGTTTCAAACTTGAGACCTCAAGAATCTCAAAATTTAACGATAATCACATACCACTATACCAAAAAGCCAATTTCACTTTTTGATTATTTGATTGGACTATAACATTACTTTACATTACTATTGTTGTTATTTATTGTTATTGCTAGCTTTAAAACCCGTGTGATGTACATGATGTTTCAAATAAATATGTTTAAGCTATAGAAATTAAATGGTTAAATTTAATAAAAAACCTATATTTTATCAAATTAAATGGTTTTATAAGTTCACATTGTATTTTCTAATAAAATATTCATATGAATTCGTGGTGTATTCACACAATTTTCATATAATCATGAAAAAAATGCACCTAGTGATTTTATAAGTTGTAATTATGTTTTTAATGGAATATTGAATTCTAACAAAAGATGATAAGAAGTTTCATTATGAATAACAAAAAAAATAACATCATAATAAAATTAACATGAATAAAACACGCTTTTGTATTACAATTTCGAAAGAAATAATTGAAAACTCCATGGATTCATAAAAGTTGAATTAATATGTGAGAAATAGCTATTCATTCATAATTTCTTCATATTTTTAATCGTTATAATTTAGGTATCTACTTATTTGATTAAAGGATACATTGAAAAAAAATAAACTTTTTAAAGGGTTACGTACAAATTATATGTGGATAACGAACACGATATAATCCATATACATCACACTGCTTGAATAATGAAAAAGATATCTACCTATTCTAATAAAGTAAAATAATTGTAGACACATGTCGGTTTTTGGTTAATCCTCACAATTTTTTCCCTACAAAACTATATATGCCATAGATTAATAATTAGTCACTTTCCTTTCACACTCCATTTATATTATATATATATATATAACATGATTAATTATTCACTTTTCTTTAAATTCTATTTATATATCTATACATTTTTATAAAAATAAATATTTACATATTATACTACTATACATTGTTAGAATATATATTTCACAATATACTTTGTGAAATCCAAAAATCAACAACAAACCGTGTTTGTTAAATATAAAAAAAAATTATAATTTTTAATATTATTATTAACATATTTGACTTGAAAATGTAATACAAATGAAAGTTAGAATTTTTAATGTGATTGGTTTTTGAATTTATTTTTAAGGACATTTTTTTTAAAATAGTCAAAAGATTCGAGATTTTGCACATTAAGTATTTTTCCCATGGCTACTAAAATTTAAGATAAAATGACAAACATGTCCGACATGCCACCTTCAGACCAATCAATACTTCTAACTTTTATTAAATTAGAAACATTTGTGTCAGCATTACCTTTTCCCTGAATAATTGTCAGAATGTTGTATGGAAGCATGTCGTACAAAATTATGCTCAAGTGAAACAAAACATTCACAAATTTGTACGGGTTAACTTGTTATTTTTTTTTTGTCAATTGGCAAGTCGAGAAGTCCCTCAAACTTATCAAAATCTTTTTTATGGTGCATCTCAAAACTTTTATTATATGAGAAGTATTTTCCGAAATTGGTTCATGACTAAATTTCTTTCAATTATATATATATATATGATACTGTGAGTAAATTTTCAATAGATGGAGTGCTCGTGGGTATGTTTTTGCACGTGCATTTTTTTATTAAGTTCATTTTTTTTTGAAAAAAAATCATTTTGTGATATAAATAAAATCAATTTATGTATAATGATACAAGCATAGATGTAATACATTTTTCTATATACATCATGTATTGCTTTATTTATAATTAATTATCTAGATCATCTCATGTGTTACACGTGCTCTAAAGCTAGAAATTAATAAATCCAAAAATACTTCATTATCATTGAAATTATGTTTTACGTATTGCAATAAAAAAACGAAAACTCACATATATAACTAATATTATGCACTTTTGGTATTTATATATACAATATTTAGAACGATGTTTGTTTGGTTTGTAAAACCCGGACGTTGATAAAACCTGAGCGTTGTCGGTCTTGGGCGTTGCAACGGTGAGCTGGTAAAACTCGAGAGTTGGTAAAACCCAAGTGTTGTCGGTCTCAGGCGTCGCGGTGGTGAGTTGGTAAAACCTGGATGTTGGTAAAACAAAGGTGGATCAATGAAGTGGCGTATACACCTGAGCATTGTCGGTCTCGGGCTAGTATAATAACTATTACAACTTTCCATATCGGATGGTTCATGAATGAATGTCGGTTTTGTTTGAATGGCTACTCGGCGTCTATGACCAAGATAGTTAACGTAAGACATCTGTACTTAGTTAGATTTAGGGATAGGAAGTTTACCAATCTTATCTTATCCCTACGAATAATAACAATAATAATAACTTTAAGGTTAAAGCTTAGGTACTAGGGTTTAATTTCTAATTCTCTGAAACCGATGGCTCTGATACCAACCTGTCACACCCCGACTTAGGGCCTAGGCGTGTGACTACAAGTTGGTACCTGTTTTGTATATATATAAGATTTTATGGATTAATTTTAGCGGAAGGCTTTAGGTTGTTTATAATATTAATTTACATTGAAAATTTACTTGGGGATTAAATGCCCAAGTATTTGGTTTACAAAATATGTTTCATGTTACAAGGATTTAGTTTATCAAAAACAGAGCCATCTTGTAAGGCGCTTCTATCTTCATAAAGACTCCAATCCTTGCTATTGCTACTAATGCTTAATTACCTGCAATGGGTTGGAAATATACGTCAACTATATGTTGGTGAACACGTATGACTCCAAAAATGATTGAATAACAGTTACAATACAAATATAGTTTTCTTGACAAGCTCAATGGAAGTATTTCTACTTCCGGTATATGTACCACTTCCCTACACACACAATTGTGTTCTCTGAGCCACGAAGCCCTTAATGGAGAACTAGTTATGACCGTTAGCCCGCGACCACGTAGCCTTTGACTATTTAGGCTGAACAATTATGCTTGGATCCAGACACATGTGTAATCGGTCTGAGTTAATTTTATTTTCTACTTGTATTATAACGTTTTAGAGATCATGTAATCTCATGTAAACGTTGACTGACTCGTTAAGACAAACACCCGTTCATCTTATTGAGTATAAATATGTATTGACTGTTTGCAAAAGGTTAACATATTCACATGTACCGTCAATGTGCGTTTGAAACCTTGAATGTGAATGAGAATGATATACTTAACCTATACAATAATAGGTTTGTATAAATGTTTGAATGATGTTTCTTGATTAAGCTATGAATGCTAAGCTTAACCTTGAAATCGTTTATCTTTGTTTGTGAATGAAAACACTTTGTTTTTATGTGACGTTTGATATAGCATGCTTTGGCTTAATAGGTTATAACACGTTGGTAAGTTTCTCCAGATAAGTAAATGGGTCCCCCGGTTGATTGAGATTTGTACGAATTACTTTTCCTTAGGCAAAAAACTTATTACTAGTGATATCACCCTTACAGTTTACTACATGTCCGTCAAAATATATCTTTTGATAACATTACTTTGCTATGAAGTAACGTTTATAAAAACTCGTTTACGAATGTTTATAAAATACTTTCAAGGTTAAAGCCCACAGCCTTGATTGATATCTAAGCTATAACTCAAATAACTTAAACATAACTCCTATCTTAGTATAGATATCTGGAATGATAATACTAAGAAAACTTGACGGTAGGATCTTAATCTACTCGCTTATGTGATTGTTAACTTGATTATGACTTCGTTACTTGCACAAAATTCGAGAAAATAGAACGTCGACTCGTTATGGAAATCGGGCACGCCTTCCTATGTTAATGTGACACTCATCAATTTCAGGTTAACTCCGTTAACTCAAACTCAGTCAATTCAAATTTAAGATCACTGGATCTATAACGCACATCTCATTACATTTAAACTAAGGCTTTAAATGACGCTTGACAATTACTACATGTGTAGTCTTTCGGGATTGTACCGAAACGCAAACGAGTTGACGCAAATCATTGGTGAATAAACGAAAAACAACAAAACAATAATTATGTGATAATTATGTGTTAGACTTATGTGTTATGTGATAATATTGGTTAGAACACTAACTCAAGATGCAAACAAGTTAATTTAAGCTAGAAAAGTAATATTTAAAAGTTGAGGGACCTATGTGTAACATGTTATTATTTAATAATAACAATAAACCCTAACTCTCTCTTCCCTCTCTCCCTCTCAACCGATCGGCCCCCCTACCCTTGCTCTTGGCTGCCGTCAATCACACACACATACACACAAGAATTGTTCAAGTTTGGTTGAAGATTAAGGTGCTAGGAAGGTATAAACAACTATTCTATGCATCCTTTATGTTTAATTTTGATTTTGAATGGGTTAATCTAAAACCCTAGGTCATGAAAATTATGAATAAGTGTTCTTATGATTGATTGTTGCTTGAGAATGGTTGATTATGTGTTAGCTATTGATGTTGATGATCGTTTGTGATTTTGAACGGTGAAAGATTATTGAATCAATGATTGTTTGTAAACCCTAGAGGGTTACTACTGATCTCTATGATTAATTATGTGTATTACATGTTTTGAGATATGTCGTATGCTTAGGATGCATGTTAGATGATTGTTTATGCTTGCTGAGTTTTGACAGCAGTGATTGTTAAACTTGAACGATGTGTAACTTGTTGAATAATAAGAAAACTGAGCTAATTAGGAGTCTACAAGGTATTACTCTGAGTCTAGT